>NC_036858.1:47943654-47993654 GCF_002910315.2 Salvelinus sp. IW2-2015
TTGTTGAATCTTGTTATGTTCATACAAATATTTACACATGTTAAGTTTGCTGAAAATAAACGCAGTTGACAGTGAGAGGATGTTTCTTTTTTTGCCGAGTTTATGAGAGTACTTGTGTGGTACTAAATATAATAGGCTTTGTTTGACAGACACACAATATCTGAGAGTGCAGTAGATAGTGGGTACCTTTTATCCTTTTTGTAAATAATGTGAAATTACTTGAGTCATTTTCTATTAAAAGGTATCTTTACTTTTACTGAAGTATAACAATTGTGTACTTTTTCCACCACTGTCGGTATGCAAATTGGAATGGGTCTAGGGTGTATGGGATGATGGAGTTATGTGCCATAACCAGCCTCTCAAAACACTTCATGATTACAGATGGGAGTGCTACAGGCCGGTAGTCATTGTGGCATGAAGCCTTAGAGTTCTTTGGAACAGGAATGATGGTGGTCAGCTTAAGACATGGGAATTACCAACTGGGACAAGGCGTTGTTGAAAAGGACCGTAAATATGCCTGCCAGCTGTTCTGCGCATGCTCGGAGAACGCACTCTGTAATACCGTCTGTGCACTTTAGCAAGTCTTTATTCATATAAAAAAATCGGATTTATTGAATTGTCCATGTGGTCTATATTAAATGACACTTCGTTTCATTTAACAGGCTTTTAAAATTCAATATTTGTGGACAATTTCTACTTAAAATATCAAAGGGACGCAAAAGGCACTCATTTCGTGGAACGACCCAAGTGTAGTGCAACAGCCAAGAGGTCTTGGCCTTCATGGTACAAGAGATGTTGTCACGTTCGTCATAAAGATCGGACCAAGGTGCAGCGTGGTATTAGTACATTATTATTATTTTATTAAAGAAAGAACACTGAACAAACTAACAAAACAACAAAACAAACAAAAACCCAAGACAATACAAAACCCCTAGAATACAAAAACTAGCGTAATCCACCCTAGTCACACCCTGACCTAACCAAAATATAAAGAAAACAGAGATATCTCAGGTCAGGGCGTGACAGTACCCCCCCCCCCCCCAAAGGTGCGGACTCCCGGCTGCAAACCTGAACCTTAGGGGAGGGTCTGGGTGGGAATCTACCTTTTTGGCGGCTCTGGTTCTGGACGCCGCCCCCTCTTTACGCTGATCCCTCCGCATTTGTAGAGCCAGACGTGGATCATCACCGAGGTTCTGGACTGCGGATCATCGCCGGAGGCCCCGGACTGGGGACCGTCGCTGGAGACCCCGGACTGGGGACCGCCGCTGGAGACCCCGGACTGGGGACCGTCGCTGGAGACCCCGGACTGGGGACGTCGCTGGAGGCTCCGGACTGGGGATCGTCGCTGGAGGCTCCGGACTGGGGATCGTCGCTGGAGGCTCCGGACTGGGGATCGTCGCTGGAGGCTCGCGGCTGTGGACCGTCATTGGAGGTTCCGGACTGTGGCCCGTCGTTGGAGGTTCCGGACTGTGGCCCGTCGTTGGAGGTTCCGGACTGTGGCCGCGTCGTAGGAGGTTCCGAACTGTGGCCGTCGTTGGGGTTCCGGACTGTGGCCCGTCGTTGGAGGTTCCGGACTGTGAAACGTCGCCGGAAGCTCTGGACTGGGAACTGACGCCGGAAGCTCTGGACTGGGTACTGTCGGGGAGCTCTGGACTGGGAACTGTCGCCGGAAGCTCTGGACTGGGAACTGTCGCCGGAAGCTCTGGACTGGGAACTGTCGCCGGAAGCTCTGGACTGGGAACTGTCGACGGAAGCTCTAGACTGTGGAAGCGCACTGGAAGCCTGATGCGTGGTGCCGGAACTGGTGGTACCGGGCTGAGGACACACACCTCAGGGCGAGTGCGGGGAAGAGGCACAGGCCGTACTGGACTGTGGAAGCGCACTGGAGGCCTGATGCATGGTGCCGGAACTGGTGGTACCGGGCTGATGACACGCACCTCAGGGCGAGTGCGGGGAAGAGGCACAGGCCATACTGGACTGTGGAAGCGCACTGGAGGCCTGATGCATGGTGCCGGAACTGGTGGTACCGGGCTGATGACACGCACCTCAGGGCGAGTGCGGAGAGGAGGCACCAGACGTACTGGACTGTGGGCGTACTGGAGGCCTGATGCGTGGTGCCGGAACTTGTGGTACCGGGCTGAGGACACGCACTCAGGGCGAGTGCGGGAGGAGGCACAGGACGTCCTGGACTGTGGAGGCGCACTGGGACCTGATGCGTGGGACCGGTACAGGTGGCACCAAGCTGATGACACGCACCTCAAGGCCGAGTGCGGAGAGGAAGCACCACCCTTCCTGACTGGATGCTCACTCCAGCCCGGCAAGTGCGGGAAGCTAGCACAGGACGCACTGGGCTATGAATGCGCACTGGAGACCTGATGCGTGGGACCGGTACATGTGACACCGGGCTGATGACACACACCTCAGCACGCCCGCTCTGCAGCCCTCTCAATGCTAGCACCTCTCTCCGGAATCTTGCGTCGAACTCCTCATACGACTCCCTGACTGGCTCTGGTTCGCTCCTCGGCTCCGCCGACTGCTCCATGTACCTCTCCCCCCAAAATTATTGGGGTTTCTATGGCCTACTTCGTTGGTATAACTCCTCGTAATATCGCCGTTCCGCTTTCGCTGCCTCTATTTCCTCCTTCGGAAGGCGATACTCCCCAGCCTGCGTCCAGGGTCCTGCTCCATCCAAAATCTCCTCCCAGGTCCATTCCTCCTGAACACGCTGCTTGGTCCATTTTTGTTGGGTTCTTCTGTCACGTTCGTCATAAAGATCGGACCAAGGTGCAGCGTGGTATAGGTACATTCTTCTTATATTAAAGAAAGAACACTGAACAAACTAACAAAACAACAAAACRAACGAAACATGAAGCTATATGAATAGTGCAGACAGGCAACTAAACATAGAATAAGAACCCACAAACACCAAAGGGGAAATGGCTACCAAAATATGATCCCCAATCAGAGACAACGATAAACAGCTGCCTCTGATTGGGAACCATATCAGGCCACCATAAACATACAAATACCTAGACCTACAAAACCCTGGACATACAAAACCCCTAGACAATACAAAAACTAGCGTAATCCACCCTAGTCACACCCTGACCTAACCAAAATATAAAGAAAACAGAGATATCTCAGGTCAGGGCGTGACAGATGTACTACAGGGTTGTTGGTTCAAGTTCCACTTTATTTTATGCCCTGGATTTCTCTTTTATATATCAGCTGCTATATAAAAGAGAAACCCGGTGCATAACATAAAGTAACATTTATTCCATACCAGCATGAAGACCATCATGAAGACGAAAGTAGTGCACACAACATTATACAGATCAAAGGGAAGTTCCATCACTCTTAAAGTAGTTTTTTCCTCCCTATAGGTTTCATGCTGTGGTGGGTGATGTCCTGTACTCCATCAATCCATCGTCTCCCTACTGTGTAATTAAATGCGCCAACATTTCTTACATGTCATTATGATACCTAAATGCTATTTTTCGAGTTTATTCTGCAGATCTGTATATTTGAATATGTACAGTGCCTTCGGAAAGTATTCAGACCCCTTGACTTTTTCCACATTTTGTTACGTTACAGCCTTATTCTAAAATGTTTTAAATCATTTTTTCCCCTCATCAATCTACACACAATACCCCATAATGACAAAACAAAAACAGGTTTTTAGAAATTTTTGCAAAGGTATAAAATAAAAAACGGAAATATTACATTTACAAAAATATTGCGACCCTTCACTCAGTACTTTGTTGAAGCACCTTTGGCAGTGATTACAGCATTGAGTCTTCTTGGGTATGACGCTACAAGCTTGGCACAACTGTATTTGGGGAGTTTCTCCCATTCTTCTCTGCAGATCTTCTCAAGCTTTGTCAGGTTGGATGGAGAGCGTTGTTGCACAGCTATTTTCAGGTCTCTCCAGAGATGTTTGATCGGGTTCAAGTCCGAGCTCTGGCTGTGCCACTCAAGGACATTCAGAGACTTGTCCCGAAGCCACTCCTGCGCTGTCTTGGCTGTCTGCTTAGGGTCGTTGTCCTGTTGGAAGGTGAACCTTAGCTCCAGTCTGAGGTCCTGAGCGCTCTAGCAGGTTTTCATCAAGGATCTCTCTGTACTTTGCTCCGTTCATCTTTGCCTCGATCCTGACTAATCCCTGCCGCTGAAAAACACCCCCACAGCATGATGCTGCCACCACCACCATGCTTCACCATAGGGATGGTGCCAGGTTTCCTCCAGACGTGACGCTTGGCATTCAGGCCAAAGAGTTCAGTCTTGGTTTCATCAGACCAGAGAATCTTGTTTCTCATGGTCTGATAGTTTTTTAGGTGCTTTTGTACAAACTTCAAGCAGGCTGTCATGTACCTTTTACTTAGGAGTGGCTTCCGTCTAGCCACTCTACCATAAAGGCCTGATTGGTGGAATGCTGCAGAGATGGATGTCCTTCCGGAAGGTTCTCCCATCTCCACAGAAGAACTCTAGAGCTCTGTCAGAGTGACCATTTGGCCGTGCGGCCAGCTCTAGGCTGAGTCTTGGTGGTTCTAAATGTTTTCCATTTAAGAATGATGGAGGCCACTGTGTTCTTGGGGACATTCAATGCTGCAGAAATGTTTTGGTACCCTTCCCCAGATCTGTGCCTCGACACAATCCTGTCTCGGAGCTCTACGGACAATTCCTTCGACCTCATGGCATGGTTTTTGCTCTGACATGCACTGTCAACTGTGGGACCTTGTATAGACAGGTGTGTGCCTTTCCAAATCCTGTCCAATCAATTGAATTTACCACAGGTGGACTGCAATCAAGTTGAAGAAACATCTCACGGATGATCAATGGAAACAGGATGCATCGGAGCTTCATTTCAAGTGTCATAGCAAAGGGTCTGAATACTTATGTAAATAAGGTATTTCTGTTTTAGTTTATTTTGTAGATTTGCAAACATTTCTAAAAACCTGTTTTCGCTTTGCCAATATGGGGTATTGTGTGTAGATTGCTGAGGATTTTATTTTATATAATACATTTTAGAATAAGGCTAATTTATCAAAATGTGGAAAAAGTCAAGGGTTCTGAATACTTTCCGAAGGCACTGTATTTGTATGTACAGTATATTGTAAAAATATTTGGTTCACTAAATGTTTATTTTACCACTATGAACCACCCTCTCCCAGGTGTTGGCAAGCTGCGGGAAGTAGGGGTGTTGAGGGTCCTACAGCAGAATAAAAAATAAATAATAATTTWAAAAATGTAGTTTGAAAAATATATTTTCACAAAAGTATTGCACTGGGGCTTTACTAGTCCTGCATTAGTGGACAGATATAGACGTCTTCAGGGCGGGACATTTTTGTTCTCTGCACAAGAGGACAGCCAGAGGAGGATGGGCCATTCTGCCACGTCAGGATCTTCTCACGGTTTCCTCCTCCCAGGCAGTTTTTCCTTGCCATTGTGCTTCTGATCTCTCTTTAGGGTCTATAGGTCTACTAAGCCGAGTTACTTTAAAGTGCTTTATAAACAAAAGGTGATTGAGAGATTGAAATGATCTGGAAATAGGTGCTAGGGTGTTATTTGAGAAATATCTCCCTGGGTCTGTCCCCAGGTGAGGATGTGGTGGGGGTGGGTTACGGAGCCTTCGGCCAGCGCTGCTTTCCCTCTCTGGCCAGTGACATCCTGTCCAGGGCCTTCAGCTGTCACGGCCATCATGCTGCATACCACAATTGCAGTGCAGGCAGGCACCAGCGGGGGAGCTGTAGTGCGTGCAGAATCAGGAGAGACGCTAGGTAAGGCCACCCTACTCTTGGGAGAGCTACTGGGTTTGTAGGCTTTTGTTCCAGCCCTGCTCTAAAACACCTGATTCAGGGTCAAGGCCCTGATGATCGGCCAAGGCTGGAACAAAAGCCTGTACACAGCTCTCCAGGAGGATAGTGACTAGATGGAGTACAACTATGATCGGAAGTAACTTTTTATAACAAGTTAGGAGAGCATTTTAGCTAATGCAAACCTGCTATGTTAACTCTCCTAACCTGCTACCGGTCGTAGCTGTTTACCACCAAGTCAAAAACCTCAAGGTGGGATGGTGGCAACCACTGATTTTGAAAGAGTTATACCCTTTTTGAACATTGGGGGGCACTTGTTCACCATAAAAAAATACACTGAGTATACAAAACATTATCTTGACTGCTCTTTCCATGACAGACTGACCAGGTGAAAGCTATGATCCCTTATTGATTTAACTTGTGAAATCCACTTCAGTCTGTGTAGATGAAGGGGAGGAGACAGGTTAAAGAAGGATTTTAAGCCTTGAGACATGGATTGTGTGTGTGCGCCATTCAGAGGATGAATGGGCAAGACAAAAGATTTAAGTGCCTTTGAACAGGGTATGGTAGTAGATGCCAGGCGCATCGGTTTGAGTATGTCAAGAACTGCAACGCTGCTGTTTTTTTCACGCTCAACAGTTCCCCGTGTGTATCAAGAATGGTCCACCTCCCAAAGGACTTGATACAACTGTGGGAAGCATTTGGGTCAAAATGGGCCAGCATCCTTGTAAAAAGCTTTCGACACCTTGTAGAGTCCATGCGCTGACTAATTGAGGCTGTTCTTGTTTTATTTTTCTACCCCTTTTTGTGGTGTCCAATTGGTAGTTACAGTCTTCTCTCATCGCTGCAACTCTTGTACGGACTCGGGAGAGGCGAAGGTCAAGAGCCGTGCGTCCTCCGAAACACAACCCAACCGCACTGCTTCTTGACACAATGCCCACTTAACCAGGAAGCCAGCCGCACCAATGTGTCGGAGGAAACACCATACACCTGGCGACTGTGTCAGCGTGCACTGCACCCGGCCCACCACAGGAGTCACTAGTGTGCAATGGGACTAGGATATCCCTGCCGGCCAAACCTTCCCCTAACCCAGACGACGCTGGGCCAATTGTGCGCCGCTCAATGGGTTTCCCGGTCACGACAGAGCCTGGACTCGAACCCAGAATCTCTAGTGACAAAGCGCGCACTGCGATGCTGTGTCTTAGACCACTGCGCCACCCGGGAGGCAAATTGAGGCTGTTCTGAGGGCAAAAGGGGTGCAACTCAATATTAGGAAGGTGTTCCTAATGTTTTGTACACCATTGGAGGCCCCTCAGAGGAGGAAGGGGAGGACCATCCTCTTCAGTGAATTTAATAAAAATAAGAATTGTAAAACATTTAAAAAGTTATCCTTTTTAGATAAAACTATACTAAATATATTCAAATGTCACCAAATAATTTATTTAAAACACACTGTTTTGCAATGAAGGTCTACAGTAGCCTCAACAGCACTGTAGGGGAGGACCATGGTGTAGCCAGAGGACAACTAACTTCCATCCTCCAGTGGGTACATTGACTTTAATACAAAACGTAGGAGGCTCATGGTTCTCACCCCCTTCCATAGACTTAAACAGTAATTATGACAACTTCCAGAGGATGTCCTCCAACCTATCAGAGCTCTTGCATCACGAACTGACAGGGTGAGTATTCACAGCATGAGAGCACACATAAAGCTTTAGATATACAATCTCTGCTACAGATTAGTATCTAACACTTTCAGTGGTTTCCACCATCTCATCTTCTCTACTTTCATACTGTACCGTACACTTTAGTCTGGATGTAAAACTAAAACCATCGCATYGACCTCTCAAGTGTGAGATTTACACCTGGTAATGTTACATGTGGCTCGCATCCGGCCAGGCGGGATGGGATGAGAAATCTGATTATCTGACATGTTGCACAGACTTATTGGCATCTTTGGGTAGCTCAGATATAAAAGCTGTCACACATGTTATTCTCTCCCCTGCACTCGGAAAGGAGCAGAAAAAAGGCATAGACGCCAAACCTGGGTTCAAGTACTATTTGAAGTAATTGAAAATACTTTAGCTAGGCTTGATTGATCTTGCCTGATGCAAAGGACCAATAGAATAGTCACAAAACTGAAAACCTCACCCAACTTGCACTTCATGAATGCACAACGTTTTTGAAAGATTTTAAATAGCATTTGAATCCAGATCTGTTGTAGACTCTGAGGTAACATACGTTACGTCTTCTTCTTGACCCCACCGGGCCATTACCGGATTCCATCATGGCAGAAATATGATGCTGAGAAACATGATTTAAAATGATTGATTACTTGTCCATTTCAAATAGCACAATACCAGGCAGTAGAGCTACAGGGGACTGGGAAAGCTGAAGGCTCATACATATGACAATATAAAGCGCCACGGTTACTGGTTTACATGGCAGTAGTTTACAGGTAAAGGAGCTGCGAAATGCCTTCAGGATGCTGGGTAGAAGGGGGCATCTATGGTATTGTTTTGCTAGAATTGCAGATGTGCAATATACGACCTAGATCATGTTTCAGCTAAAAAGTGTACACACAATGTACATTATTTACATACACTGTAATATATGTTTTCTAGCCTCCTATAGATGTAAGCCTCAGAAACTGCAGAAAAAGGTTATGCGAAATGTAGGGCGCCAGGTTGCCCTGCATTATGTACTCCTGCCACCATCATTACGCACACCTGCCTTCCCTCATCTCGTCACGCGCATCAGCGATTTATTGGACTCAATCACCTGTTTATTACCTCCTCTGTATTTGTCAGTTCCCCAGCTCTGTTCCCCCACAGCTGCATTAATGTCATTTTGTTACCTGGTTCTGACACTGTTCTTGTCCTGTTCCATGTCTGTCCTACATTAAATGTTCAACTTCCCGTACCTGCTTTTCATCTCCGGCGTCAGTTCTTAGCCAAGGGAAGAACAGCATGACAGAGGAATATGGTGGCCTTGTTGGGCCACATAGAACCAATACATTTTATTATTAAACACAATGTTGATCTGCAGATAATACAATGGACACTTGTCAATCAAGCAGTACAGTCTGCCAGTCTCTCAAGGCATTAGCAATACAGGACTAATAATAATAATAATAGTGGCAAATCTGTCTTTAGATACACAGTTTATTCACATTTAGGAGTGTAGCGTGAGAAACTTTATTCTATTAGACTTGATGAGACAGAGCACTACTGTCATGTGAGGTGAAGCATACGGGATGGAATGGGGAAAGTCAAAGGATGCAATAGGAATATGCAATTAGTCTAAAGTGGACTCCTCTCTTTGTCTCCTCTCCATCTGCCCTGATCTGAAAGCCCCGGGTTGGTGAAAACAGTAAGGTGAAAGCCTGACTATAATTACCTGTCCAGTTTGTTCACATCAGAGCAGAGAAAGGAGGAAATGAAGGAACAGAAGCAAGGGGAGGATGCCACTTTTGACTACTGAGATGCGCCCAATTGCGTCTCCAGTTCCTAACATGAACACATAACCTCCAGTTGCTTCCTGCCTTTAATAAAACATTTTAAGCTGCTAAAAACTGCTCCATGAGAAAGTTGTCTTGTACATACAACAGAAAAAAGAGCCAAGATATTCCCAGGTATTTAGGACACATCTCCTGACTCGTCAGACCACAGTTGCTAGCTATTGATATCACACATTGTCACGCCACCACACCCACCCCCCATCTGTCCCTCCAACCCCCTCCCTTAGTCCAGGACTGATTCAGTGTTGTTCAGAGTGTGTTTTCTCTTCAGGTTTTCGGGATCATTATTTGTGTGTGTATGTATGTATGTAAGAGACAGAGAAAGCAAGAGAAGTTGAGATGCTCCGGTAGTAATGTTGGACCAGCTAGACTCCATTATTTCTTCACCTCTACCAAATATATCCCCCGTCATCCGCCTCTCCTTCCTCTTCCTCTTCATTCTCCTCCGCTTCTTTCTCTTCCTCATCCTCCCATCCTACCCCACTGCCAAAATCACCTGAATATGTCAGCGCCTCATCTGGAGAAGAGGAAGAGCGATAAAGAGACAGAGACAGACACAGGGATGGGAGAAGAGGAAGACAGACAGAGAAACAGAGACAGACAGAAGGATGGGAGAAGAGGAAGACACACAGAGACACAGACAGACAGAGGGATGGGAGAAGAGGAAGAGAGACAGAGGGATGGGAGAAAATGAAGAGAGACAGACAGAGGGATGGGAGAAAAGGAAGAGAGAGATTGAATTAATCAATGTACCTGTATCCAAATATGATATAATATGATATATTTCATTCGAAGTTGACTTCTGTTCCCTGCATCTATACTTCCCAGCTTTGAGCAATTCCATCTATTTAATCCGAGAAATACATTTGTTAAAAAAAACACTGAGTGAATTTGACAGTGGTGAAGTAAAGGGCATGTGTTTGACTTTGTCTGGGTTTTAATGGCTATTTCTGGACCCTGCCAGGGGAGCCATTCTTATCAGGAGCAGGTTCCGTCCAGCCAGACAACCATTTATCTTGAAAGACTTTTCTCTCAGCGACAAGCGGCCCTTTAGAATGCAAATGATCCCTGACAACATGATTTGAATGTGGCACTGTGTCTGACTGCTAGTGGTGCTGTGGATCTGAGCCCTAGCTGACGCATAAAGGGTGCATTGTACCGAGTGTGTGTAGGGATCTGTATCGAGTGTGTATGACAATCAATATAGACTGTGTGTGTCGAGGTTCTGCAATGAGTGTTTGAGCATGTGTTGGGGTACAGAGTGTGTGTGATGGGTCAATACTGATCATTCGACAGTGTATGKGTATCAATAGTGAGGGTGTGAGGGTGTGTGTGTGTTTTGGCGTACCGCTTGTGTGTGATGGTCTTGTAGCCAACCCAAGTATGTGCGTGAGGTTCTATATGGAGTGTGTGCCAGGGTTTTCACCATCAGTTTGAGATTTGAGAGCAATTGGTGTCTTACCACAGTCAGGGTTGCCATGGATTCTGGAACTGGCTAGTTCCCCACCGTGTTGGTCGACACACCAGCACTCTCCCCTGGCCTGATCACACTGTAGCTTTCTATAGTATCCATCCTCATCACAGCTAGGGATGAACAAGCCTAAGACACACACAAACAAAGGGAGGTTACATACGGAGGCACATATGCTTTTTTAGACCGAATAAATCTATATTTGCATTGCGGTGTATGTGATGTTACATTTTCATTAGCCTACTCCATTACATATATGGGGCGGCAGGTAGCCCTAGTGGTTAGAGCGTTGGACTAGTAACCGAAAGGTTGCCAGATCAAATCCCTGAGCTGACAAGGTAAAAATCTGCCGTTCTGCCCCTGAACAAGGCAGTTAACCCACTGTTCCTAGGCTGTTATTGTGTATAAGAATTTGTTCTTAACTGACTTCCTAGTCACTTGTGTTTCCAAGCCTATTATTGACTATTCATTATCCTATGATTTTATATATTTAATTATACATTTTGTGGTTTGCATTACAAGACAGCTTGGTCGTTTCACATGACATGAAGGCTGGTTTTCACATGATTGTAGAAAGTAATATATAGTCATGAAGGTGATCCAAACATGAACACCTGGGGCCTATAATAGGCCTAACTGCGGTGGGTGCAGCTATAGGTGCACATTCTTTCCCAACATTAACACTTCTGAAATGCATCTGAATAGGAACATAATGCATACTGAATAGACACATGCCCATTGTGTGGAGGGACCTTGATAGTCCAACAATAGACCGGCAAATCACTAGTATGCTAATAACCCCAAGATTGTTTTACAAAATAAATCTTTCCTCAGCAGTCTTTAATTTCTGAGCAGGTCCTAATGAGACCCAATTTTGTAACTAGAGAACTCAAGTTTGTCCTCTCTGTGCGTGGAAGCAGAATCCTGGGGCATGAAAGAAACGTGGAAAGAAACGATGGAAAGCAGATTGAAGTCCGACAGGTACTGAACAACTTGAAGAAGAAGAGTTTGGAGACTGAGGAAAGCACGCTGCGTGTTTTGGAGCCTGCTACATCGGCCGTGACAGGTGTTGTAAGGCATTATTTGCCTTCAGAAAATAACTTGAAAAGGTGTATTCAGAGGCACCGGCAAAAGAACAAAGACAAGCAGATGTCGCCGGTACTGGCTCCAGCTCCTGGGGGCAATGGTACGGCAGTGTGGAGGCCAGGTTAGACCTGCAACCCTCTCCAACCTCGTAATATCTGAGATCTACCAAACCACGCATTGTGGAGACCTGTTCCTCCAGCACAACAGTGGGCCAGGCCCAGACAGGCTTCTGATCTTAACAACCAAAGACAACTTGGAATTCCTGTGCAACTGCGATCCCTGGCTTGCCAATGGAACATTCAAGAAGGTCCCACATCTGTTCCAGCAGGTGTATACCATCCGCGGAATTCCCACATATTCACCAAATGAAAACGACCYGATGCGACAGGAGCACGTGATTGCAGCAGCCATTATTATGTTGCCCGAGAATTCTGAGATAGGCATCATCATTCACTAGCCTATTGAAGTTGTTTTAAAGGGATAGTTGACTCTTTTTTTCCGACATCCCTGGGCTGTGGTTGTTTCCTCCAAACCTTTAAAACATTTGTTAGCTGGTTATTATGCAAGGTTGAGAATAAGAATACGAATCTGGCTAGCATTTTTGGAGAACGTAGCAATGCTAGTGGAAATGGGTAGTTTCAGTTAGTGAGGCATTCAAAACCATAAAATATGTTTTTGAATGGGGGGTAAACATCAACATACAACAGCCTACTATTTTATATTTTTTTGCGGACATACACTCGTGCCTTCCTTGCACTGAAGAACTTGAACCTGGATCTGAAACCAGAATCCGTCATGMCTGACTTCAAGCCAGCAGCTCCCGTAAAGGCCTTCAAGAAGGTGTTTCCGGGAATCCACAACCAGTGATGCTTCTTCCATCTGGGTCCACTTTTTAGGCAGCAACTGCCCCACTGTCCTGAAGTGGCATCAAAGTCCTGGAGAGACCCCGACTTCGCCCTCCACATCAAGATGTTTCACAGGCTGACATTCGTCCCGCCCGCTGATGTGGTGAGATGTTTCAAGGAGATGAAGGAAAATCTGTTCTTTCAGGACCCGGCGCTGTTCACATTTGTGGCCAACTTTGAGGACACATGGATTGGGCACCCGATGGGCAAGGGTAAAAAACAACAAAGAAGAGCACCGAATTTGCCATGGGTATGTACTTGTCTTGATGTCTGTAGGCCAGTCATTTCATTAGGACATGCAATGTTATTATACTACTAATAACCCTAAATAATCTAACAAAATAGGCCCTACTAATAGGCTAATAATTATATACTAATAATAATGTGAGTATAATATGTATAATAGGCTATTGCAACAAGGTTAAACACAATGGCAAATGGGTGTTTAACATGTTTCGATCTTTGGATTTCAGAAASGTGGAACTACTAAGATGCTGTCCTGAAGGACATGGGGAAGGCCAATAACATCACAACGGGCTGTTGTCGGTCGTTTGTGGGGCATATTACCTATTCCACAGTGACAAAACCCACAAGTTGTTAGTTCTTCGATGCCTTGCAACTACAGCAGCATAGGATGACACTGCAGAAGGAGCAGTACCTCGCTGGTAGTCAACCGCTACTAAAGTTGCAACGTCWGCGCAGCAGCCAGCAGGAATTGAAGCAGCTCGTGGAGGACTGCCAGAATAAACCACTGGCTGAGTACCTGAGAGGCATCGCCACCTTCAACCACACAGGAAAATTACTGCCCTGCAACACTTATGAGAACAGAGAGCAACTCTCAACTGGCACACCTGTTCATGGCACCTTACTGCATTGTTCATAATTTTTTKGTTTGTTATTTTCGGTCTTTGGTGCTTATTTTTTTTATCACTGTTGGAGAATCAGGCTATTTGTAAATAAAATGTTAATTGTGAGTTWAATTTTTCTTAATTTATTCTGTTGAATCAAGAGTTCCATGTTCAAAAAGCATTTGACTTGCTGATGTGTGCAGGTTAACATCTACAGTTAGACCTGCATACAGATGKCAGATCTTAATTTGAGCCAGTTTGCTACAGCAGGAAAATAATTAATGGAAAAAGTCAAAATWACAAACTTTAAAAGCATTTTAAAATCTTAAACACAATACAAGTTAGAAATGTCATGCATTGCAGGAAAGTTCTCCTTCAACAGGGTGATTAAGATCCTCCATCTGTAGGCCAGTAAGCTATACATTCTGGCAAACCATCAGCCATATTTCACATTTCATGAACACATATCCATTCATTAAGGAGTCAAGGGGATGGAGGTGAAAAACTGTAGTCAGTACCATAGAGATAGAATGACAATCTAATTCTAATACTCTATGGTCAGCATACTACTGCTGCACCAGGGGGCTGGCTAATGACAAGAGAACAAGGACAGACATGCTCTGAATCTGGACTAGTTAACCTTTACAAGACTGCTGAGACACTTTGGAATATATCAGCATCTACTGTATGTTATAATAATATAATATATGCATTACTATTTAAGAATTTGCTCCCCAAAAAGGAATGACATTGGGAGAGGATGTCATAGGACTTCTATAATGTAAGGGCAGAATAAATTGAAAAATGTGTTCATGTAAATAAATGACATAACGTTGCATTGGGTTGTGTTCTTATCAGCTGAGGCAGCCCTCTAGTCCCTGAGTGATTAAACTTTCAAGGGAACTGTGTCTGAGTATCACTGGCAGAATTTGCCCAGCCTCCTCTCTGCTCCACTCCGTGTCCTTGAAGAGCCTTGATACACAGCTTAGCCAAGTCAGCAACACACACACATACAGTATACACACACACACACACACACAGTACCCACGATATGCATGCACAAGCACGCACGAACATGCAAACACACACAAACACGAAAACCTCACACACGATATACACTGAGTCTACTAACAAGGAACACCATCCTAATACTGAACTGCATCCCCGTTTGACCTCAGAACAGCCTCAATTCATCGGGGCATGGACTACATGGTGCCGAAAGCATTCCACAGATAGGCTGGCCCACATTGACTCCAATGCTTCCCACAGTTGTSTCAAGTTGGCTGGATGTCCTTTGGGTGGTGGACCATTCTTGATACACACCGGAAACTGTTGAGCGTGAAAAACATCAGTGTTGCAGTTCTTGACACACTCAAACCGGTGCGCCTGTCACCTACTACCATACCACGTTCAAAGGCACTTAAATCTTTGTATTGCCCATTCACCCTCTGAATGGCACACATACACAATCTATGTCTCAACTGTCTCAAGGCTTAAAAATCCTTCTTTAACCCCGTCTCCACCCCTTCATCTACACTGATTGAAGTGGATCTAACAGGTGACATCAATAAGGAATCATAGCCTTCACCTGGATTCACCTGGTCAGTSTATGTCATGTTCCTAATGTTTTGTACACTCAGTGTATTGCATCACACACACATGCACAGTCCGCATTGTGTCACAGACACACACTGCCATGTGGTTAGCATCACACACACAGTGGGGTAAAGTACTTAATGAAAAATACTTTCAAGTACTACTTAAGTACCTTTCTTGAGTATCTGTACTTTACTTTACTATTTATATTTTTGACAACTTAAACTTTTACTTCACTACATTCCTAAAGAAAATTATGTACTTTTTACTCCATACATTTTCCCTGACACACAAAAGTACTTGTTATATTTTCAATGCCTAGCAGCACAGGAAAATAGTCCAATTCACACACTTATCAAGAGAAAATCCCTGGTCATCCCTACGGCCTCTAATCTGGCTCACTAAACACAAATGCTTTATTTGTCRATGTTGTCTGAGTGTTGGAGTGTACCCCTAGCTATCCATAAATACATAAAAACAAGAGCATTTTTCTGTCTAGTTGGCTTAATATAAGGAATAAGAAACATATATTTTCACTTGTACTTTTGATACTTAAGTATATTTTAGCAATTACATTTACTTTTGATACTTAATACTTTTAGACTTTTACTCAAGTAGTATTTTACTGGGTGACTTTCACTTTTACTTGAGTCATTTTCTATTAAGGTAGCTTTACTTTTACTCAAGTATGACAATTGAGTACTTTTTCCACCACTGCACACACACACACMCTGGTTCCTGGTTCCTGCAGACCCTAGCCGTTTGTCTGTATGGAGCTATAATCCACCGGGCTGATCAGGGGATTATCCCTGCCTTCTGCTTGGCATCTGTTTAATGAAACTCCTCTATCAGTGATACACACACACACACACACACATTGTGCGCATACGCACTCTAACGTGTGGCACACATGGCACACACTCGTACACAAATGTTCACTCAAGCACAAAGCACACATGTTCATCTGGGAAATGTGAATCATGCAGGAACATAATGCATACCCAGTTTGTTCTTGCCTCCCTCCTGTACTTGGATCCTCTCCAGCTCCGCCAGGCAGGGGGGCTCTGAGAGGGAAACACATCAACGCTTCAGTACATCACTCCAATACACACAAACACTAAAGCACACTTGTGCGTGTGGACACATTGGGTTGAGCTTTTATTGGTAAGTCAACGGTAAACTTTGAAATCAAGGCGTAGGAAATCTGTAGAAAATAATTCAGAAGTCAAACATTCACACAAATCTCCCATTATTATGCATGATTTAAATGCTACTACTGTGTTTCTCAGGTTCCCCCCTCTGTAGGCTATGCAGTGAATTTGGACTGCACAGAATCCGTGCCCAAAATGACACCCTATCCCCTACATAGTGCACTACTTTAATGGGCTCTGGCAAAAAGTAGTGCCCTACACAGGGAATAAGGTGYCATTTGGAACACAGACAGTGGCTCCAGCCAGGTCCAGTGGTAAACACAGGTCTCGTCTGGTTTCTGCTCGGCTGCTTGGCTGACACACATACAGTCTGTGAGAGCTCTGGGAGGACCAGCCTGTCAACAAGCTACAGTCATGTTGTTACTCCACAATGGTGGCCATTCCCCCAAAACAACAATGGGGGAGACAAACTGTGACGAACTGTGAGAGGGGCAAAAAGGGTGAGGGGCGAGAGAGAGGCGAGAGGGGACACAGAGTTTTCTATACCTGTACGTTGTGTAGCCATGGTCACAGTAGGGAACTCTGAATGCCAGGTTACATGAAAAACACACATAACTGCACACGGACACACACACACTCCACCCCCCATCTACACACACAATATCCCCCATATTCACTCTCTCTGGAAACAGAGTTACCAGGCAACGGTGCAGACCTTAGCGTCTCACTCTCTCTCACACACACCCACCCACAGTGACACACATTCTGTTTCACTCCTCACGACACACACCCCTGCTCCGCCCACAATATAAATCACTCTCTTTCACACAGCACACACCCACGCCACAGTGACACAACTCTGTTCACTCCTCACAGACCACACCCCTCTCCCCACATATAATCACTCTCTTTCACACACACACACCCACGCCAGCAGTGGACACCCACTATGTCATCCCTCACAGACACACACCCTCTCCCAACAATATAACACTCTCTTTCATCAACACACACACACCCACACCTACCCACCCACAGTGACATACACACTCTGTCACTCCCCCTCATAGACACACACCCCTCTCCCACAGTATACTCATCTCTCACACACACAACACACTCAACACACACACACACCCACACACACAACACACACACACACACACACACACCACACACACACACACACCACACACACGCACACCACACACACACACACACGCCACCCACCACCCACCCACAGTTGACACAACACTCTGTCACTCCCTCAATCAGACACACGCCCTCTCCCCACCAATATAATCAACTCGCATTTTCGACCACCATCACACCTGCACCCACCCACCACCAACAGGGTGACACACCACATCGTGTCACTCCCTCACAGAACACAACCCCTCTCCCCACAATACTCACTCTCGTCACCACACACACACACACAGCCACACACACACACACACACACCAACACAACACACACACACACAACCACACACACACACACACACACACACACACCACACAACACACACACACACCACACACACGAGTGACACACACTCTGTCCCACTCCCTCACAGACACACACTCCTCTCCCTACGTATATACTCACCTCTGTCACTCCTCACAGACACAACACTCGCTCTTCCCCACAGTATACTCACTCTGTCACTTCCCTGCACATGACACACACTCCTCTCCCCCACAGTGAGCACATCACTCTGGTCCACTCTGATCCCTCACAGACCACAACCACTCCTCTCCCCACAAGTGACACACACTCTGTCACTACCCTACAGACACACACTGCCTCTCCCCACAGTGATCACACACTTGTCACTCACCTCACAGACACGCACTCCTCTCCCCACAGTGACCACACACCGTGTCACCCCTATCACAAGACAATTCACTCCTCTCCCCACAGGGACAACACACTCTGTCACTCCCCTCACAACACACCACTCCTCTCCCCACACGATACTGCACTCTGTCTCTCCAGAACAGAGCACCACTCGGCTGTAGAAACCTTCCCGTCCCTGTAGGAGTGCAGGAGTTGAAGAAGGGTCGGATGCAGACCTCATACTTGTCCAGGTTAATGGCTGCCAGCTCGGCCTGGTCCAGATACAGATCACTGTTGGTGTCCAGCTTTGAGAACATCCAACCTATAGAGTCCTTACAGCTGGCCACCACATTCCTGTCCATGACTACAGACAGAGATATGAGACACATATTAGAGAGACACACACACAGACACAGACACACACACACAGTGAAAAGGGGGAGGGGGAATGAGTTATAATCCACATATACAGATCAAATATTTATAACAGTGGTAGACGTCAGGATTACAGTGAGTCAAAATGTCACTAGAGTGCAAAAGAAAGGAGAATGTCTTCACTGTTGCATCTGATACAGTATGTTGCTGGTCCTATTTTAATCTGACCTGATGCAGTGCTAGCCCTATAATAACTTAACTGTCTCTTTTTTCTTTCTTCTTGTCTACTGTATTTGTTTACTTTATTGAGACATTTATGCAATGACATAGGGTGAGACAGACAGGTGGGATAAGGAGATGAAAGGGTTGGAGCGGAATTTGAACCACCATCTCTGGCGGGGAGAGGAGTATACGTTACCTCTAGACCCCAGGCTCTGCATCGGATCTATCTCTTACCTGATCCAGTGTTAGCCCCTGCTGGGTTGCTGCCTCCAGTCTTGCTGTTGTTGTTCAGCTTGGCATTGCCCTGCAGCAGCTGGAACCAGTCCCTCAGCCTCTCCCCCAGATCAGAGAGGTCCTGCCCTGTACAACTCTCTGAGAGACAGAGACAGAGACAGAGACAGCGACAGAGACAGCGAGAGAGACAGAGACAGAGACAGAGACAGAGACAGAGAGAGAGAGAGAGAGAGAGAGAGAGAGAGAGAGAGAGAGAGAGAAAGAGAAAGAGAAATTGTATAGCATTGCTGTTTTGTGTGTGTGATCATGTGTGTGCATTTGGGCGTGTGTGCACATTTTTGTGTTTGCATGTGCGTACTTACCATGCTTGACCTCTGTCTCTGTGATGGGCGCTGTGGTTGGACAGGGACAAAGACCTGAACATTTCATAGTCAGCTCCTTCCCTGTGAGGCACCCCTGCTGCTCCAGTTTACACTGCAACACACACATCTCTTACCAGGCTATGTTTCTCTGTGTTTTGTGGTAATTATCAGTGAGTTAAAACATGGCTGTTGTGTTGTCTCTCCTGAATCTAGAACATGTATATAATGGTATAGATACTGTTAGAGGTGAACATGCCCAAAGATATACAACACAATGACAAAGGGTCGTGATAAATAGCCTCAGAGGAACAGGAAAACCAGAGGGTTGTTGTGGTGAGGCATCTCTCGCATGTGTTTTTAGTGATTTATGCTTTGTCTTCTGGGACTGTCTCTGACCTTGTTGAGAAATGATATGTTGAAGAGGAAACAGGAAATGAAAAGACTATGCTCTATTCATCTAAAGGCTCGTTTCAGAGAGAGATTCGAATTAAGGTGTACAGTCAGTCGACAGTTACCTTTATGAATATTTAATCTGTATCTGGGATTTAACTAAATTCCCCCGTCACTATGTGTGTTGCTATACCTGTGACGCGTAGTTGTGTCCGTCAGAGCCACACACAGCAACAGAGGAGGAGATGGGGCAGGGCCGGCATCCTCCCTCAGGAGACCTCAGGGAAGGCTGCTTCAGTCTACAGAACACACACACACACACACACAACACACACAACACACACACACACACACACACACCCACACACACACACACACACACACCCACCACACACACACACACAACCACACACACACACACACACACACACACACAGTAGTTGAGCAGGATGCTTCACCCAGTACACAGAGGGAACAGAGGTTCTATAATGCTTACCATGGCTTGGTGGCTACAATTAAGTACTTACCCCTGTGAAGCATTACAGTAAACTGAGTTGTATACATCAGTTTGTTTTGAATGAATTCCACCTCATAATAATACTATATATTCATATTATATTTAGTGAAAGCTTGTGCTGTTTTCTACCCGGTAACACATCCACAGACATGTCCTGAGGATCCTTCCTCGTATCATAACAACCACAGGGTATTTATAGAGCTAGAGTTAAACCTGAGAACGTACAGTAACTGTGCAGCACAGTACGCCTAGAGGTGTTTAATCATCCGTCTACAGCACAGCAGCAGAATCCTTCAACCTCAGGCTGTAATGAGGGAAAAGCACTTTTAGGGCGCTAACCATAGAAATAGACTCCCATTCTGTGACAGCACACTGTATCTAGTCCTTGAAGGCCACAGTGTGTGTGCGTGTGTGCATGTGAGTGTGTGCGTGCTTGCTTGCGTTAGTATGTGTGTGTGCGCTCACACATTTATCTCTTTGAGTGCATGGCAAGTCAAATTCATCAACCATCTTTCTTGCGGGCTAGACACACTCACCTGTGCTCAAGCTTCTTGCGGTTGACACACACAGCCCTTTGGTATCCCTGGGCGATACACACCTTGTGTCGGCTACACTTCACCTTCTGACAGGGGTCCTTGGTGGTGTCAACATCTATGGACAGACAAGGAGATCAGACGATAGAAATCTCTTGGTGTTTCTCGCCTTCTCCCTCCCCTTTATCCATCTCATTTTCCGTGCCCTTTTCTGAGGAAAGGAGAAGAGCAATATTTCTTCCTACAGTATGTATGTTTCTCACCAGCTCTCTCTTCCTGTGACTATCCAGTTCTCGTTCGCTCTTTGCTTGCCTCTTTCCAAACTTGACGTAAACCTTCTGCTGTGACCACTTTCTCCATGTTCTTTCTTTCTGTATTCACCCCTCCCTTCCCCATCTCTATTTTCTAAGTTACTTTCCTTCCATTAACTGACTAGTTGCAAAACAATGTAAGCATTTGTATGTCGGATGGTGGTAGTCTAAGTGCAGTTCAACATAACTACTCATTCATTTGGCAAATAATGTCAATATTTACATGTCTGAAGGTTCCTCATATAGCCATTACAGTGACATGGACATCAACGTCACTACCCAGTAGATAAAGCCAATCAACAGGCCTTCCAGGTCCAGACGCTGTCAATTATAGGCCCCCTCTGCTCTGCTCTGTCAATGGGTCTGTTCCAGGTGGTGTTGCTCTTGTGTTCTGACGTGACAATTAGCATGTGGTTCAATGCTAAAACCATGCATTTAACACTTCCTCTGTAGGTGAGCATTGCATGTATAGAGACTAGACAGTATGTTATGTAGAGGAAGACCTAGGCCCAATTATGTTTTTTCTTCAAGGGGCCTACATGGATTTTGTAGATGGTCTAGAATGGTATTTATTCTACCTGTGGTGCTGTGAGGGGTAGCAACTTCATATCCACGCCCTCACCTGCACCTGAAGCTAGAAGTAATCAGAAAGGTGCGTGCCAGCTGGCTTGTGAGGGAACCCAGCTGAATCTCATGGATTAAAAGACGTCCTCCAGCGATTTTTATACTTTTCCTGTTGAAAAGCGATATCCCAAGTATAAATACAGTAAAGTACACACACTAAAGGGTAAAAAAATATGTTTTTTAAACACAACTTCAAACTTCAAGGAGTAGGGCATTCAAGGAGTTGGTCTGATGGGAATCCGTGATCTGCCCCCACCCCCCCCCCTGCTTGAGGAACAACAGAGGAGCAAAAGAGAACAAAAGAGGAAAGTCCCCTGGCATGGCTAAGGGAAGAGATTTAGAGTTGGGTGGTGCTGCCAGAGGGGTGTAAAAAATGCCCATAATAAAGCATTGCATGCATCTATAATTGCATTTGCGTAGTGGAATACAGTTGAGCAGACAAGTTTCTAGGATTTCCACATTTAAAAAAAAATGTGCAGGGTCTGGATTTAATTAATTTTTTACATGATGGATGATAGATGACATTAGCATAATCATTTTTAATACCACACAACTAACAGAAATGAGTGGCTACTCTGACAGTGACAAACAGAGCAATAAAAACGACCTGGTCTTGAATGCAAACAATAGTCCAGGCCAATTATGAGACAGATATAATCCCTATAAACAACGGCTTGTGTGATGATACAAGCTCTCTAATCACGTTGAACCACCATTCTCCATTCATGCCTGCCAAGTATAAACATTTCCATTTCTATAAACTCCATTACTGCTGTTGCATTAAACTTATGAGTGCACCATTTGTTTGTGCTGTGAACGGTGTAGGAGCCAAATAGGTTAAATTGGTCCAATTATACCAATTCATGATGAATTTCAGTTGTATGTGTGTTTGCCACTAATCCCCTGTCAAGCGTATGTACCCCCTCTACAGGCCAATGGAGAAAACTGTTAAAATGAATACATGCTCCAAGGCCTGCACATCTATCACTCCAGTGTTTAATTGCTAAATTGTAATTATTTCGCCACTATGGCCTATTTATTGCCTTACCTACCTAATCTTACTTCATTTGCACACACTGTATATAGACTTTTATATTGTGTTATTGACTGTACGTTTGTTTATTCCATGTGTAACTCTGTGTTGTTTGTGTCGCAATGCTTTGCTTTATCTTGGCCAGGTCGGAGTTGTAAATGAGAACTTGTTCTCAACTGTCCTACCTGGTTAAATAAAGTTGAAATAAAACATACAAATGCTCCAAGGCCTACTGGGAGGGACTGGAATGGCAGCACAATCTTTTGACCAGACTAGGGTTGAATAGCTTGAACCTGGTTGCCGAGATTTACCACCCAAAACCACTCCCTTTTCCCGGGATAAATAACTGAGAGAAATYGGTAAATTATAATAAATGATTTATATGAACAGCATGACATGAAAGGGAACTGTTAAATGATATGCAATGTCTACATCTGGCTTCTCCCCGGCCTTCTCTCTGCATGATGAATGATCAACGCTCAGGGTGAGGACAGACAGCCCATCTCCCTATGGAGCGCAGTTCACAATGCATGTAGAGCTATCTCATCATGGTAACCTTTTCCCTTGTGACAGGTAGGCCTACATTTGCTGCAGCATAGCCTATTCTACAGTAATATAATGCATAATAAGCTTCTAATGTACAGCCTATGTCTCTTGCACAATACACACGCTGGCCTCTCTCCTTACAAAACGCTCCTTAGCAAGTCCTGTTATGTTTTTTTTAAACAAACAAACACCTGTTCTCAGTTGAAGCTGACGTTTATCTCAATGAGTAGCATCTCAAAAAACAACAGAAAGAGKACCACCAAATCACTTAGTCATTTCCGATAAAAAACATATAAACAAAATAGACTGTCCAATTGATGATAGGAATCATGGATGCTATACTAGACAATCAGTGATCCCCACCGCTTTTAAACTAGGCATGAAAGGAGGTGATAAAGTGAAGRTGAACAGGTCTAGAGCGCACCCTTAGATGTTTCAGAACGGGTGCTGCAGCGACAGCAACAGGTGCCTGTGGGGCCAAGGGAACGTCTGCCACCGGTAGTGAACCACTCAAGGTGGCATCAATGGCAGAGTGGGGACATGCAGGAGGTGGCACCTTCCTCAGTCGGCTGGCATGCCAGCAAGAGCCGTCAGTCAGTTGAAATGTTGCTGGGCCCAGCTGACGTCGAACTTGACACGGTGTTGACAAGAAGGTGCAGAGCAGCTCTATAGTGCAGCAGAGTTTGCGACAAGGACTCAGTGAAGGAGCAACCCTGAGTTAGGTGAGCCCTCAGTCCATTTTTCAGGGTTTGATTGAACCTCTTCCTGGGGGAGGGAGTAGGATGTTCTGATGTGCTTGATCCCCTTGCTTTGGATGTAAGTGCTGAACTCGGCCTTTACCAGCTGAGGGGTCAGTGTCCGTGTTCAGAGTTGCAGGCAGTCCCCAGATAGAAAAGAGCATATCCAGGAAGGTTATAAYGGCCCCTGATGTGACAGAACCCATGGGTGTGACCTCTGGCCATTTTGAATGTAGGTCATACGCAACCACCAGGAAGCATTGGTGATGTGGCACATTGTAGAGATTTACATTTACATTTTACATTTAAGTCATTTAGCAGACGCTCTTATCCAGAGCGACTTACAAATTGGTGCATTCACCTTATGATATCCAGTGGAACAACCACTTTACAATAGTGCATCTAACTCTTTTAAGGGGGGGGTTAGAATGATTACTTTATCCTATTCCTTAAAGAGGTGGGGTTTCAGGTGTCTCCGGAAGGTGGTGATTGACTCCGCTGACCTGGCGTCGTGAGGGAGTTTGTTCCACCATTGGGGTGCCAGAGCAGCGAACAGTTTGACTGGGCTGAGATCACCACAGATGTCCAGTTGGATATGTCCCATGGACGGGAGGGCCAGGCCAGTGTCTGCAGTGGTGGTCAGAGGTGGCCTGCTTTCCACTGACAAGGCACGGAGCACAGTCACAGTACTAGCCCTTCAATATCATGATCGATGCCAGGCCACCACACCAGGTCCCGGCAGCGCTACTTTAGCTTCACAATGCCAAGGTGGCCCTCATGAGCCATGGCCAACACTCGTCCTCTGAGGCTGCTTGGTATGAGAGTGCAGTTTCCACGACCCAGACATATGTCATTCCAGCATGACAGCTCATGTTCGAACTGGCATATGGTTGGAGTTCCGACGGGAGCTGTGCAGGCCAGCCATTGGCTACGTATTCCTGTAAGGTCGTGAAGGTGGGTCGTTGGCTGATTCTTGGTCAGCTCCTTGAGCGACCACTGTATCTTGGAGAGGTGAGTGTAGGAGCTGGATTAGGTTCTCCTCGGAGTTAACCTGGGCGAGTCTGAGGGAACTGAGCACGAAAGGAGTCGGCCACCACATTGTCCCTGCCCGGCGTAAACTGCGATTAAAGTTATACTGCTGGAGGCGGTCTGACCAGCGGTACATGCGTGGGCTTGTGACCCGACCCTGAGGTAGACATCAAGGTTGTGAGGGCCTGGTGGCCGGTGCTTAAGGTGAAAGAACGTCCGTAGAGGTAAATTTGCCACCGCTTGCAGGCCCAGACACATGCTAGTGCCTCCCTCTCTCCAACGGAGTGGGATTTCTATTTCTAATTTCTATCAACATGTTAAATGTGCAACCAGAGGGAAAAAATTCTAGATCACCTGTACTCCACACACAGAGACGCGTACAAAGCTCTCCCTCGCCCTCCATTTGGTAAATCCAACCACAATTCTATCCTCCTGATTCCTGCTTACAAGCTAAAATTAAAGCAGGAAGCACCAGTGACTCGGTCTATAAAAGAGTGGTCAGATGAAGCAGATGCTAAACCACAGGACTGTTTTGCTATCACAGACTGGAACAAGTTCCTGGATTCTTCCGATGGCACTGAGGAGTACACCACATCAGTCACTGGCTTTATCAATAAGTGCATCGAGGACGTCATCCCCACAGTGACTGTACGTACATACCCAAACCAGAAGCMATGGATTACASGCAACATTCGCACTGARCTAAAGGGCAGAGCTGCCACTTTCAAGGTGCGGGACTCTAACCCGGAAGCTTATAAGAAATTCTGCTATGCCCTCCA
The DNA here is from genome assembly GCF_002910315.2 of Salvelinus sp. IW2-2015. NCBI lineage: Eukaryota > Metazoa > Chordata > Actinopteri > Salmoniformes > Salmonidae > Salvelinus > Salvelinus sp. IW2-2015. The sequence continues at coordinate 47,969,576 of NC_036858.1, forward strand.
ACAAACCATCAAACAGGCAAAGCGCCAATACAGGGCTAAGATTGAATCGTACTACACCGGCTCCGACTGGCTCCGTCTTATGTGGCAGGGCTTGCAAACTATTACAGACTACAAAGGGAAGCACAGCCACGAGCTGCCCAGTGACACGAGCCTACCAGACGAGCTAAATTACTTCTATGCTCACTTCGAGGAAAGCAACACTGAGGCATGCATGAGAGCATCAGCTGTTCCGGACGACTGCGTGATCACGCTCTCCGTAGCCGACATGAGTAAGACCCTTAAACAGGTCAACATACACAAGGCCGCGGGGCCAGACGGATTACCAGGATGTGTGCTCTGGGCATGTGCTGACCAACTGGCAGGTGTCTTCACTGACATTTTCAACATGTCCCTGATTGAGTCTGTAATACCAACATGTTTCAAGCAGACCACCATAGTCCCTGTGCCCAAGAACACAAAGGCAACCTGCCTAAATGACTACAGACCCGTAGCACTCACGTCCGTAGCCATGAAGTGCTTTGAAAGGCTGGTAATGGCTCACATCAACACCATTATCCCAGAAACCCTAGACCCACTCCAATTTGCATACCGCCCAAACAGATCCACAGATGATGCAATCTCTATTGCACTCCACACTTTCCTTTCCCACCTGGACAAAAGGAACACCTATGTGAGAATGCTATTCATTGACTACAGCTCAGCGTTCAACACCATAGTACCCTCAAACCTCATCACTAAGCTAAGGAACCTGGGACTAAACACCTCCCTCTGCAACTGGATCCTGGACAACCTGACGGGCCGCCCCCAGGTGGTGAGGGTAAATAGCAACACATCTGCCACATTGATCCTCACCACTGGAGCCCCTCAGGGGTACGTGCTCAGTCCCCTCCTGTACTCCCTGTTCACCCACGACTGCGTGGACAGGCACGACTCCAACACCATCATTACGTTTGCAGACGACACAACAGTGGTAGGCCTGATCACCGACAACGACGAAACAGCCTATAGGGAATTAGTCAGAGACCTGGCCATGTGGTGCCAGAATAACAACCTATCCCTCAACGTAACCAAGACTACGGAGATGATTGTGCACTACAGGAAAAGGAGGACCGAGCACGCCCCCATTCTCATCAACGGGGCTGTAGTGGAGCAGGTTGAGAGCTTCAAGTTCCTTGGTGTCCACATCAACAACAAACTAGAATGGTCCAAACACACCAAGACAGTCGTGAAGAGGGCACGACAAAGCCTATTCCCCCTCAGGAAACTAAAAAGATTTGGCATAGGTCCTCAGATGCTCAAAAGGTTCTACAGCTGCCTGGTACTGCCTGGTACGGCAACTGCTCGGCTTCCGACTGCAAGGCACTTCAGAGGGTAGTGCGTACGGCCCAGTACATCACTGGGGCTAAGCTGCCTGCCATCCAGGACATCTACACCAGGCGGTGTCAGAGGAAGACCCTAAAAATTGTCAAAGACCYCAGCCACCCCAGTCATAGACTGTTCTCTCTACTACTGCATGGCAAGCGGTGCCGGAGTGCCAAGTCTAGGACAAAAAGGCTTCTCAACAGTTTTTATCCCCAAACCATAAGACTCCYGAACAGGTAATCAAATGGCTACCCGGACTATTTGCATTGTGTGCCCCCCCAAACCCTMTTTTTTACGCTGCTGCTACTCTCTGTTTATCATATATGCATAGTCACTTTAATTGTACATTCATGTGCATACTACCTCAATTAGCCCGACCAACCGGTGCCCCCGCACATTGGCTACCCGGACTATCTGCATTGTGCTCCGCAACCCACCACCCCCTCTACTCTCTGTTTGTCATATATGTACATACTACCTCAGTCAGCCCGACTAACCGTTGCCTGTACATAGCCTCGCTACTGTTATAGCCTCGCTACTGTTATTTTTCACTGTCTTTTTTACTGTTGTTTTTATTTCTTTACTTATCTATTGTTCACCTAATACCTTTTTTTTTACTTAGACATTGCACTGTTCGTTAGAGCCTGTAAGTAAGCATTTCACTGTAAGGTCTACATCTGTTGTATTCGGTGCACGTGACAAATAAACTTTGATTTGATTTGAACGAAGTACTTCTGTTCGGTGGGGCGAGATGCACAAGCCACTGGTTTCTCAACACCGTCCTGAAGCTGAGAAAGTTCCACTCTCACTGCTGCAGCTGACGCGTCACAGGTGACCAGAGGTGGGCTGGTGAGGTTAAAGTGGGCCAGGACAGAAGGTGGTCAGCAGTTCTTTGAGAGAGTGGACAGCTTGTGCACAGTCGGGTGTCCAGGCCCAGTACACCTCCTTCTTCAACAGCTGACGCAGAGCGGAAGTGATTCCCAAGTACTGGGGCAGGAAGCGCATGTAGTAACCCGTTATTCCCAGAAATTAGGCAAGTTGTGTAGCAGATGTATGTTCTGGGACACGTTTGACTGCAGCGGTGAGAGACCTCAGGCTGACACGCAGAACCCGACAAAGTCGATCTCTGGCACTCAGAACAGGCACTTCTCAGTGTTGAGTGTGAGGTTGTGTTGACTGAGTGCTGCGAAGGCTGCTTGCAGACGTTTACCATGGACGACGATGTTGTCCAAGTAGACAGCCACTCCAGAGACCCCAACAAGGATGGTGGTCATTATCTTCTGGAAACAGCTGGGGGCCAAACTGAGACCAAAAGGCATCCTTGTGTAGCGGAACACCCCGATATGAGTGACGAAGGCTGTCAGGTTCCTACTCTCTGGGTGTCAGGGAACACCCTGATATGAGTGACGAAGGCTGTCAGGTTCCTACTCTCTGGGTGTAGGGGAACACCCCATTATGAGTGACGAAAGCTGTCAGGTTCCTACTCTCTGGGTGTCGGGGAACACCCCATTATGAGTGACGAAGGCTGTCAGGTTCCTACTCTCTGGGTGTCGGGGAACACCCCATTATGAGTGACGAAGGCTGTCAGGTTCCTACTCTGGGTGTAGGTGAACTTGGAGGTAGCCCTTGCGAAGGTCCAGCTTTGTGAAGATCGTCGACCCGTAGAAGTGAGTGGTCAGTTCCTCCATAGTCAGCAGTGGGTACCGATCAGGAATGATGGCCTTGTTGGCTAGATCAAAGCAGACCCGCAGCTCTCCAGACTTATTTTTAGCAATGACCAAGTTGGACAACCATGGGGAGGCATCCATTGGCTCGATGAATCCACCCTCCAGCTGCTTCTGTAGATCCTTAGTGACCTCCTCACATATACAGCCAGTGGAATACGGCGTAGAGGTTGAATGACTGGAGTCACGGTAGGGACGAGGAAGGGCTTATGTGTGAACGCTGTCAGGACACCTACGCCATTGAAGAGGGTGGGCCATTGCTCTTGCCAACAGAGAGAACCCCAGGCTGGTGAACAGGTCTAAACGTAAGATATTAGTGCCCTGCCGTGTGATGTGGAAGGGGAACTGTGAAGGTCTTGTTGCCATACTGCACAGGTGAGTATATAAAGCCGATAACATCAATCACAGAGCACCCATATCCGTACAGGCTAAGGCTGGGTGGCTGGAGTGGCAGGTGGGACAAGAACTGCTCGTAGGTAGCCATGTTGAAGAGCGACACCTTTGCTCCTGTGTCTAGCACGAGAGGAATGCAGGAGTCACCCAGGTATACAGCACAGGTGGAAAACCCAGCTGGGTTTGAGCCAACAGTGTGACTGACAGCAGGTGGTGTGTCCATGGGGTGTGAGCGTTGGTGCACGGGGGGCTGGAGCTGACCTACACCACTTTGCAAAATGGTTTGGTTTCTGACATCGTCTACATGTCTGTCCACGAGCGGGGCAGTCAGGGGCACGTGACTTGTGTCTATTGGAACCACAGTTGGCACACCGTTGACGCCCCTGGGTTCTCATTAACTGCACTGAGGCACTCATATGTCTGAGTGACATCTACAGTCTGAGCACTGAGACTGCTGCACAGCTTGAACATGGAAGCACGTGTCTGTGCCTCAGAGATCTTAGTTGCACAGTGAGCTGCTGATTCCACTTGGGAAGCTATGGCTACAGCTTTTACTAAAGTCCGATCATCATCTTCAAGGAGAAGCCTCTCCCACACGGGTGAGCTGGAGGATCTTTCAATGAACTGGTCCCTGATCATTTCATCTTTAAGATAAACAAACGGACATGACTGCGCTAGCCCTTTAAGGTCACCGACTCACCCACACGCTGTGCGCACTACCGAAAATTCAGCCTCTTCAGAAGAAGAGTTTCTTTGCTAAATGTCCATCCAAAAGTTCAACAGCTGCATCATATGTGTGTGCTTCCCTGAGCGTTTGGAGGATGTGCAGGCCCTCGCCCCCGAGACAGCGGAGAAGAATGGCCCTTTTCCTCTCAGGGCTAACCACATCCAGTCCGGTTGGTAGCATGTACGTCTCAAACGACAACTTCCATCTGTCCCATGGGATTGTTGGTTCACCCACGTGAGGAAAGAACTGGTAGAGATATTGTAGAAATACTTTCAGCCATCCACCTTCGCCAAATGCTATGTTTAAAAAAAACTAAAAATAAACACTTGTTCTCAGTTTATCTCAATGAGTAGCATCTAAAAAAAAATACGTAAATAGAACCACCAAATCACCTAGTCATTTCAGATATAAAAAAAACATATAAACAAAATAGACTGTCCATCAATGAYAGGAATCATGGATGCTATACTAGACAATCAGTGATGAACACAACATAGCAAGTCCAATGCAGGAAAAGCTAGACTAGAATAGCTTGCTGGACTTTATTTTTTTTTAGTATTTCTTCTACCAACAGACTATTCGAAGAGGGACGCAAGCTCKTTTTTGCTGAATGTTTAATACAGCAGCCAATAGAGCTCACGGGTAGTTTGAAAGAAGAGCGAACGCGTGATGGCGGAAGGCTATAGCAGTTATTTATTCAGACCCATAACCATTCTTCTTGAAGAGAAGTGAAAGCCTTCTGCATCTAATTCTAGTCCAATATTATTAAAGGATGTCATTAGAATGATGAAAATAAGGGCATCGAAACGTATTTCATTTAACTGTTGAGAGTGAGGAAGGAATGAAGCAACACTAGAGAGAGAAAGTGGAGGTAGACTAATAACATTAGGGGAAATACAAAAATATAAGCATAACATGCAACAATTTCAAAGATTTTAACGAGTTACAGTTCATATGAGGAAATCAATTCATAAGGCCCTAATCTATGGATTTCACATGACAGGGAATACACATATGCATCTCTTGATATAGATATTACTGTGATAGCCTATTGATGGAATATGGCTGAAGAGAATTCTACCACTGCAGATAGAGTTGTGTATGGGGGCGATATGGCGCTAATGGAGGAGCCTTTATCAGAAAACGCCTTGAAGGAGAACGTTTCCCAAATGTGCAAGTCCAGAAGGGGTAAACTGGCAATGCTGACTAGAAAAATGAACATTGTTACTGATCTGATGACTGAGTTGTAAAAAAACAAAACATGCTTCAGTTCAATGAAATGTTGAATGGATTCAAAGATTTGATTCATTCCTATCATCACATGATACCTGAGGATGAAAGAAAAAATGATATGCTGAATTGGAACCCAAATGGCAGCATATTCACGCATTTCTAGTTCTGTGTCCAACATACAAGCATTTCACTACACCCGCAATAAAATCTGCTAAATATGTGTATGTGACCAATACAATTTGATTTGATTTGAAACGGATTGCAGGTGCAGCCCCAGCACCAGAGAAACCTGATGAATGCACTGATGAGAAAGATGTTAAACCTACTGACAGTGTGTCCCAAACCTCCAGCCAAACCTCCAGCCGCAGGTCTAACAGGAGTTCACGCTCAGGTGAATCCTCCACATCCTCAGCCTGCATCCGACCAGAGGCCGACAGAGCAGCATTAATAACAAAGGCTGCTGCTCTCAAGTTCAAACACCTTCTAGAGAATAGGGAGGAGGAATTAAACCAACAAAAGATGGAACTGAGGAAAAGAAGGGAGACTCTTGAGCTGCAAACTGAAATAGCAGCTGCCTCAGCAAAGCTCATAGTCTAGACATCTKTAGGGAGAGAAAGGCCAACTCAATAATAGATGGCATGAATGACTACTTTGAGGAAACGGCAGAGAGATACAAGATCTATGACCTTGAATTTCACACAGGGCAGAGGGACACTTCTGCCAGGCATGCACCAAGTATGCGTCCCAAAGAAGGACCCCAATTCATTGAGCACATTGACCTTCAATCAGCCCAGGCTCACAGTGTTTCAGCTCAATCAGAACAGTCAGGACACAGTGTGATTCAGGCAGCAGCTCATGGAGAGCACACTGCTGCACAAGACTCAAACCCAAGTCTGCAGGCCTATACAGGACAAGGCCCCTCTGTGCTGACCAACTCACATAGAGTGCCATGGGGAGAACAGTCAAGACTTTCCAATTCACAGGACATTTCACAGGAAAACATTGAAAACCCTCTCATCACCATTCTCCAAAGACAGAATGAGGTTACTGCTATGCTAGTCAAACAGCAACATCATTCCGTTCTGCCACCCAGAGAAATTACTATTTTTGATGGTGACATTTTACAGTACAGGTCCTTCATTCAGTCATTAGAACATGGTATATAGGCCAAACTAGTCAACACAAACGACACTTCCTCGAACAGTRAACCAGAGTGCAGCCTCGAGAGCTGGTTAGGAGCTGCCAACATATGGCTCCAGATAAGGCTATCAGAAAGACAAGGGCTTATTAAAGGAGAACTACGGTAATGAATACAAGATTGCCAATGCATGGAGAAGGCTTTTAGCTGGCCTAACATCAAATCCGAAGACCACAAGGCATTACAGGCCTATGCATTATACCTCAAATCAAATCAAATTGTATTGGTCACATACACATATTTAGCAGATGTTATGGCCGGTGTAGCGAAATGCTCAGAGGTTGTTGTAATGCAATGGTAGATATGGACGAGATGGATCTGGCCTCCAGCTTAAAGAACATCATCCTGTAATTACCCTACAAAGTCAGGGAGAGGTGGAGGTCAGTTGCTTGTGAGTTACAGGAGCAGGCGTGCTGGACTACTTGATCTCATCCTGTTCATGGAAAAACAGGTGAGAATAGATCCTATACAATCCAGAAGCAAGACTCAAAGGCCAAACGTCGAGGCTCATTCACACGTCTATTCACAAATACACAGGGAGCAGATTTGCTACCAGCATGTCATCACCACAGCAACCCCCCCCCACCCCCCCCACCCACCCAAACCCAACACATCACACGTCTGTTGTGTAACGGCCGTCACAAATTGGAGCTGTGTCCACAACTTAGGAAAAGGAGCCACAGGGAGAAGATTGGTTTCCTAAAGGAAAAGGGAATTTGTTTTGGTTGCTTGTCAAGTGGGCACAAGAGACTGCAATAGGCGTCTCAAATGCAGTGTATGTAACCAAACTCACCCAAGTGTGCATCATATTGATCAGAGACAGCAGAGCACTGTTTTCTCAGTGAGCAGAGCACTGTTTTCTCTGAACACATGTGGGCATACTGGGGCCGGGGACCAAGAATGTGTACTTGCTATTGTGTACCAGTAAAGGTCAAACCCCCTTGTGGGAGTGTCCGGTACGCCAGTGGCTGTGTGTCGGCACCACACACACACACACACGTCTTCCTAACAGGCCCCCCGAGGCTGAACCGGATGACGCACACACTTATATGTTACCACTGTATGCAACTACCAAGCCCACCAAATCCTGAACCGGATGACATATTCTCTCCCTCCCCCACCTCTATTCAGCCACACTATCCATCAATACCTTAGGCTACTGCAGGCAACTGGGTCCTTACAAAACAATACCACTTAGTGCTTTATCAATTAGCAAGACTTAAATCCCTTGACATTTATATTCATTCTCACATCTCGATCATTGTCATAACAGAATTGCTGTTCTCTCTTCTCTTCTAAATCAGCTCTTATGGCACAGTTAGAGCAGATGTTGTGATGCACAGAGGCATACTGTATTCACATGTACACATAGTCATCTTATATCTATGCCTGTGGTGACCGGTATCATCTCATGTTATGGCATTGTAGGATGAAGAAGACTAAATCAGTAAAACAGAGTTCTGCAGCAGATTGTAGATTATCAGAGCAAACCCACAGATCAGATTGGAAAAGCAAATCCAAAACAATACACTCCCTATTCGCCCGCCACGGGCCTGTTGTGCCTCACACTTGCATGCATGTGCACACGTCAGAGCCACAGACGAGTCTTGGTGAAGATCCAGCCTGTAAAGAACAAGAAGGCCCGCACACTGTTGAAGCTCCCAATTCACCGCTTTATTGATAACGTTTTCATCTGAAACGGCTCTTCGTCAGATCAAACAAACCAACTGAGTGTTCACATCCCAAAATATCCACATTTCACTTCACATGACCATTGCGGAAATGACGCATGGTGGGTGCAAAAACAATGGGTTTCTCTAATAATTTAATAACAATGAGTTGGGTAAATGTAGTAGTTCCAGAAAATAATATATATTTACAAAATGACCAAGATCATCACCCTTTCAGTCTGTCATCAACTGGTCATTCCTCTCCCTCCCTCTCTCCCTCCCTCCCTCTCTCCCTCTCTCCCTCTCTCCCTCTCTCCCTCCCGAGGATTTAACCTTAGCTAAAGAAATAAGAAAATACATGCAAATAGAAAAGACAATCCTCGTAATGTTTATAGAAAACATTTGTAAATAAATCTTGTTGGTATAGCAGCAGCCACAATACTGGCGCTGGCAGGCTTGGAGTTGCGTTGTGTGTTGTACAATAGCATAAGGTGGTTGCCTTAGCCCAGTGATAATTTAACAGGCTTCCATGGATTAAAGTAGTGCCTGCACCACAACGATGACGTCTCCATAGCAACAGGCTCTGTGCACTGCGGTCTGATGGGGGTCTAGTTTTTGGACTGAATGTGATTTGCAGCTCAATCTGCTATATTACTGAGAACTCTCTCTCTCTTTCACTCTCTCCCTCTCAGTACCCCCTGTCCCCCCCTTCCTCTTCCTCCCACGCTCCCTCTCTTTAAACAACCATCTTCCTTTGTCTCTCTGTCTCCACATCTACTCTCTCTTTATCATGGTCTCTCTCAACAGTCTCTTTTACATCCCGAGTCTCACACTCTATACCCTTCTCCCTCTGTATTTTCCTCACATCATCTCTCACTCCTCTTCCCATCATCGCTCTCCATCTCTATCCTTGTTATACCATAAGAGTGTGCTGCTATAAACTCCCCAAATTAGGCCCTGTATGTGGATATCCATCCTAATACAGATTATCATCAGGCTAATCCCTGCATATTGGAGCTGGAGAATGGGGAGCTCAGCTCAGTCCACTGCCTCATCGTCATCTCTCATCCTCTGTTTACAAACTCTCTGCTACTAATGTCATCAGCTACTGCATATTGCTTTTTCCTGGAAATAGATAAACGGAGCTATTACTCAGATATCTTTAGTTTATGAACACACACAGTGTGTGCTCACTCACGTGCGTGTATAAACGCACATTCACAGAACCACACATAGAAATACACACACACAGACACACAAAGACACGGCACTCAACCATGGTTGTGTGTTTCTAAGCAGCCTTCACATACACCATGACCTGCCTCCTTATCGGTACCCTACAGTCCCTATAGCAGGGGTATTCAACTATAGACTTGGGGGCTGCAGAGTCAGCTAGTTTCCCTACCTCCTTAGAGTACATAATTGTTTCACCGTCACTGATTTGAGGAAATTGATTCAAGGTCATTGATTAGTCAGAGAGTGAACGTCGGCTCACCTGTCCTCCCTGGGTCAAACCAGTTGCTGAGTAAACAAAGATAAGCAAATTGCTATCAGGAACCTAGAGGACTGGATGAATCCTCCAGCTTTAAAAGCCTGACACATGATCACGAAAACACTGATGAAAAAGCCATAGGTATTGTATTTGTTGCATGGAGGGATGTATTAGGGTGATATTATTTATGTGTATAACTGGAGCCTATATGTAAACAATGTTATTTGTGACCTGGCAGTGCCTTCCTGCTTTTGTGACAGTGTTGCGTTCTCTACAATAGTTGTGTCTATTGAGTCTACTAAATAACAATTATTCCATGATCTTTTGACTTGCGATTTATACTACATTCATATGGCTGTGTTTACACAGTCAGCCCAATTATTTTGCCAATTACTTGCATATCTGATACCTATCTGATCTTTTCCCTAATGTGTAAACAGCAAAAAAAACACATGGAATCTGATCTTTTTACTGACGATTTATACCACCTCTATATGTGGATTTAAATCCTGATACAAACCCGATCCTCCACATGTGACTTCTGTCTGGATTCTCAGATCAGATYTTTTTGCTATGAAGCATATTTGTTTTTGCACATAACCTACCGTTACCAAGACAACCCCCTCAACATTTAAAGGAACAGTGACAAGAAATGAGCATAGCGTCTGTATGCTATTTCACATGCTACATCTTTTGAGTGAGCAAATCTGTAATAGGTCAAATGTAAAACTCCGTGTGGACAGTCAGTAAAAAAGATAGGATAGGCCTATGGAAGAAAAATCTGTGTAAACACCATGAGTGTGTGACAGTATTGAGTGGGATTGGTTGTCTATCCTCTCTGGGTTTAGACTAACGAGGCATGAAATGGTGTCTGATCAGCCTGGCTCTACAGTGAAGACATCACACTGACTCTAGAGATGTCTGAGGGACAAAATCTCTCCCCCTCTCCACTTCTCTCACTCTTTCTGTATCTCAATCTCTCTTCCCCTCTCTCTCTCTCTACCTCCCTCTCTCTCTCCCCCTCTATCCCTCTCTCCATTGCCTCATTAAGCCAGCCTTAGAGGAAAGCCTATCAATAGATTATTAAGATGAGAGCTCCAACAATTTCTACAGCATCGTTTGATATTTCAATTATTGATTATAATAAAATACAATGGACACAAAATGGACTCCAGCAAGACAATCTCTCTCTCCCCCTCTACCTCCTCCACTCTCCCTCCTCTCCCTCTCCCCCTCTCTCTCCAGCCCTCTACAGGAAGTCATAATTACCCACTAATTAAGCTCGGAGAGATATAGCAGTACTAATGGACTCAGCCATTTCATTCCCACTACTTTATTTGAGCTGCAAATCAAGACAATGGTCATGGACATGATTTCAGTCTATGTTCCAAATGGCACCCTATTCCCTATATAGCGTACTATGTTTGACCAGGGCCCATAGTAGTGCACCATATAGGAAATAGGGTGTCATTTGGGATGCAACCTGGATGTCATGACTTTATCTGCATGTGGCTGAATTAAAGACAGAGGAGTAGAGAAAACACAGTGTACTCAATGTTGATTGGTAGGTGGTCGACAGCAGAGCTCAGAACCTCCACAGAGAGAGAGAGACAGTCAGACGGCTGCTGCTACAGTGAGTTTACATCTCTAACATCACTTGAACTTTTCACTGAGCGGCCACTACACGTGTGGACAACATCTGACCCAAGAATACAAATGGGATTGTAAACAAACATTCACCCTGTTGTGTCTAATACACCAGAGTAGCGTTTCGTTCCTCAGTTGAGTATCTTTTTGCTCCCTTTTATCCAACCTGGGCTTGAGCGCGTCGTGGTGCATTGATTCTCATTCCTATGTACCGTGTCRTGTCTGATAAACCCAGTGATCTTCAACCCCCAGTTTCTTGCCCAGCACTGGTCCTTGTGATGTTGCTGAACGGTCTCTCAGATGGTTAGCTAGCTAGCCTACACTGATTTAGTCAGCTCTCAAGAGTGGTTGGCAGGATTTTTTCCTGCCATTTAAATCCTTTGTCAGGCCACTTAAGCATTGTTTGGGGTCGCATAAGTCCAAACGGTGTAAATACAGTGCATTTGGAAAGTATTCAGACCCCTTCTCTTCTTCCACATTTTCTTACGTTAAAGTCTTATTCTAAAATTGATTAAATCAATGTTTTACTCATCGATCTACACACAATACACCATTACGATAAAGCAAAAACTGTTTTTTAGAAATATTTGCTAATTTATAAAAATAAAATAAAAACAGAAATACCTTATTTACATAAGAATTCAGACCCTTTGCTATGAGACTGGACATTGAGCTCAGGTGCATCTTGTTTCCATTGACCATCCTTGAGATGTTTCTACAACTTGATTGGAGTCAATTTCAATTCAATTCATTGGACATTATTTAGAAAGGCCCACACCTGTCTATCTATATAAGGTCCAACAGTTGACATTGCATGTCAGAGAAAAACCAAGCCATGAGGTCGAAGGAATTGTCCGTAGAGCTCCGAGACAGGAATGTGTCGAGGTACCAAAACATGTCTGCAACATTGAAAGTCCAAGAACACAGTGGCCTCCATCATTCTTAAATGGAAGAAGTTTGAACCACCAAGACTCTTCCTAGAGCTGGCCGCCCGGCCAAACTGACCAGTCGGGGGAGAAGGGCCTTGGACCAAGAACCCGAGAGTCACTGACAGAGCTCCAGAGCTCCTCTGTGGAGATGGGTAACCCATCTTTGCACCACTTTACCAATCAGGCCTTTATGATAGAGTGGCCAGACGGAAGCCACTCCTCAGTAAAAAGGCACATGACAGCCTGCTTGGAGTTTGCCAAAAGGCACCTAACGACTCTCAGACCATGAGAAACAAGATTCTCTGGTCTGATGAAACCAATATTGAACTCTTTGGCCTGAATGCCAAGCGTCTCGTCTGAAGGAAACCTGGCACCATCCCTACAGTGAAGCATGGTGGTGGCAGCATCATGCTGTGGGGATGTTTTTCAGCGGCAGGGACTGGGAGACTAGTCAGGGTCAAGGGAAAGATGAATGGACCAAAGTACAGAGAGATCCTTGATGAAACCTGCTCCAGAGCCCTCAGGACCTCAGACTGGGGTAAAGCTTCACCTTCTAACAGGACAACAACCCTAAGCACACAGCCAAGACAACGCAGGAGTGGCTTCGGGACAAGTCTCTGAATGTCCTTGAGTGGCCCAGCAAGAGCCCAGACTTGAACCAGATCGAGCATCTCTGGAGAGACCTGAAAATAGTTGTGCAGCAACACACCCCATCCAACCTGAAACAGCTTGAGAGGATCTGCAGAGAAGAGTGGGAGAAATTTCCCAAATGCAGGTGTGCCAAGCTTGTAGCGTCATACCCAAGAAGACTTCAAGCTGCAATCACAGCTTGAAGGGTCTGAGTGCTTATGTAAATGTACAATAAGTTTTCTAAAAATCCTTTTTTTCTTTTTCATTATGGGGTATTGTGTGTAGATTGTAGAGGGAAAAAACGAATGTAATCAATTTTTGAATAAGGCTGTAACGTAACAAAATGTGGAAAAAGTCAAGTGGTCTGAATACTTTCCGAATGCACTATACAGTATATATTTTTTTGGGGGGGGTTGAAATTATTTTTGGGGATGGAAAAACACTTTCAGTGTTAACTTAAACAACTAAAAACAGATATAAAGTATGTAGAAAAGATAATGGACCTATATATATTTTATATATATATATTTATATATATATTTATATATATTTATATATATTTAGTAATAGAACAAAACAACGACCAAAATAAAAAGATAGACATTCAGGGAAAATAACAAAATAAATGCATTTACCAGTATAAATTATGTTATTATGTTTGATCAATAGAACACAGCATTAGCCATGGTACAATGTCAGGAAAATAGCTTTACAACTGCTAAATGTTCTCTCATCTCCATGGCAGAATATGTAGAATCATAGGAAATTTGCTTTAAAACTGCAAAGTTCTCTCGCAGCTGCATGGCAAAATGTATAGAATTACAGGAAATTGGCTTGTACATGCAAAAATGTCTCTACACTGCCCAGATGGGGGATTCAAACATTTTCTCAATAATGTAACTGCGCTGACCACCCCTGCCATGCCCACCACCGAAGCCCCTTTTTGATTCAGAAAAAGAAAACTGATTGGGCGATGCATCATCCTAAATAAAGTTCATAGTAAATTACATGGACAGCACACAAACATACAGTGCCTTCAGAAAGTATTCATACCACTTGACTTATTTCACATTATGTTGTGTTACAGCATGAATTTAAAACTATTCTCACCAATCTACACACAATACCCCTTAATGACAAAGTGAAAACATGTTTTTTGTAATGTTTTCAAATTGATTGAAAATTAAATACAGAAATATCTCATTTACATAAGTATTCACAGGGATTACAGCTGTGAGTCTTTCTGGGTAAGTCTCTGAGAGCTTTGCACACCTGGATTGTACAATATTTGCACATTATTATTTTTAAAATTCTTCAAGCTTTGTCAAGGTGGTTGTTGATCATTGCTAGACAACCATTTTCATGTCTTGCCATAGATTTTCAAGCAGATTTAAGTCCAAAACTGTAACTATACYACTCCGGAACATGCAATGTTGTCTTGGTGAGCAACTCCAGTGTAAATTTAGCCATAGGTGTTAAGTTATTGTCCTGCTGAAAGGTGATTTCTTTCTCCCAGTGTCTGTTGGAAAGCAGACTGAACCAGGTTTTTCTTTAAGATTTTGCCTCTGTTTAGCGACATTCTGTTTATTTTTATCCTAAATAAATTCCCTAGTCCTTGCCAATGACAAGTGTACCCAWAACATGCAGCCACCACCATGCTTGAAAATAGTACTCATTGATGTGTTGTGTTAGATTTGCACCAAACATAACGCTTTGTATTCAGGACATAAAGTTAAGTTCTTTGCCACATTTATTGCAGTTTTACTTTAGTGTCTTACTGCAAACAGGCTTCCTTCTTTTCACTGTCATTTAGGTTAGTATTGTGGAGTAACTACAATGTTGTTGATACATCTTCAGCTTTCTCCTACCACAGACATTAAACTCTGTAACTGATTTAAAGTCACCATTGGTCTCACGGTGAAATCCCTGAGCAGTTTCCTTCTTCTCCGGCAACTGAGTTAGGAAGGACGCCTGCATTTCTGTAGTGACTGGGTGTATTGATACACCACCCTAGACCCACTCCAATTTGCATACAGCCCAAACAGATCCACAGATGATGCAATCTCTATTGCACTCCACACTGCCCTTTCCCACCTGGACAAAAGGAACACCTATGTGAGAATGCTATTCATTGACTACAGCTCAGCGTTCAACACCATAGTACCCTCAAACCTCATCACTAAGCTAAGGAACCTGGGACTAAACACCTCCCTCTGCAACTGGATCCTGGACAACCTGACGGGCCGCCCCCAGGTGGTGAGGGTAGGTAGCAACACATCTGCCACGCTAATCCTCAACACTGGAGCTCCCCAGGGGTGCATGCTCAGTCCCCTCCTGTACTCCCTGTTCACCCACGACTGCATGGCCAGGCACGACTCCAACACCATCATTAAGTTTGCAGACGACACAACAGTTGTAGGCCTGATCATCGACAATGACGAGACAGCCTATAGGGAGGAGATCAGAGACCTGGCCGGGTGGTGCCAGAATAACAACCTATCCCTCAACGTAACCAAGACTAAGGAGATGATTGTGGACTACAGGAAAAGGAGCACCGAGCATGTCCCCATTCTCATCGACGGGGCTGTAGTGGAGCAGGTTGAGAGCTTCAAATTCCTTGGTGTCCACATCAACAACAAACTAGAATGGTCCAAACACACCAAGACAGTCGTGAAGAGGGCACGACAATGCCTATTCCCCCTCAGGAAACTAAAAAGATTTGGCATAGGTCCTGAGATCCTCAAAAAGTTCTACAGCTGCAACATCGAGAGCATCCTGACTGGTTGCATCACTGCCTGGTACGGCAATTTCTCGGCCTCCGACAGCAAGGCACTTCAGAGGGTAGTGCGTACGGCCCAGTACATCACTGGGGCAAAGCTGCCTGCCATCCAGGACCTCTACACCAGGCGGTGTCAGAGGAAGGCCCTAAAAATTGTCAAAGACCCCAGCCACCCCAGTCATAGACTGTTCTCTCTACTACCGCATGGCAAGCGTGCCGGAGTGCCAAGTCTAGAACAAAAAGGCTTCTCAACAGTTTTTAACCCCAAGCCATAAAGACTCCTGAACAGGTAACCAAATGGTTACCCGGACTCATTTGCATTGTGGTGCCCCCCCAACCCCTCTTTTACGCTGCTGCTCTACTCCTGTTTATCTTATGCATAGTCACTTTAACTATACATTCATGTACATACTACCTCAATTGGTCCGACCAACCAATGCTCCCGCACATTGGCTAACCGGCTATCTGCATTGTGTCCCACCACCCGCCAACCCTCTTTTTACGCTACTGCTACTCTCTGTGTTCATCATATATGCATAGTCACTTTAACCATACCTACATGTACATACACCTCAATAAGCCTGACTAACCGGGTGTCTGTATATAGCCTTGCTACTCTTATTTCAAATGTCTTTAAACTGTTGTTTTATTTCTTTACTTACACCACACACCACAACACAACACACACACACACACACACACAACAACAACACACACACACACACACACACACACCACACACACACACACACACACGACAACACACACACACCTTTTTCGCACTATTGGTTAGAGCCTGTAAGTAAGCATTTCACTGTAAGGTCTACACCTGTTGTATTCGGCGCACGTGACAAATAAACTTTGATTTGATTTGAATTAGTAACCACCATGCTCAAAGGGATATTCAATGTCTGCTTTTTTTTTTACCCATCTACCAATAGGTGAGGCATTGGAAAACCTCCCTGGTCTTTGTGGTTGAATCTGTGTACAGATAATTGTATGTGTGGGCTACAGAGATGAGGTAGTCATTCAAAAATCATGTTAAGCACTATTATTGCACACAGAGTGAGCCCATGCAACTTATTATGTGACTTGTTAAACAAATGTTTACTCCTGAACTTATTTAGGCTTGGTATAACAAAGGGGTTGAATACTTATTAAGCTTTTCATTTTTAATTAATTTGTAACATTTCCCCAAAAATAATTCCACTTTGACATTATGGGGTATTGTGTGTAGGCCAGGAACACACAATCGAAATGTAATCCATTTATATTGAGGCTGTAACACAACAATCTTTGGGTGTGAATATTTTCTGAAGGCACTGTAATAGATAAAAGGGTACTTGAAAGAACTTAGGTGAAACGTACTTTCATTAGAGCCTCCCTGATTCTCATCCAAGGTCCGCACATAGTCATCCTGCAGAGACAGAGAGTTCCAAGTTAACCCACAGTAAAATAAGCATCATGATTAACTGAGTGAGTGAGTCAATGGTTGCTTCCCAAATGGCACCCTATTCGGTATATAGTGCACTATTTTTGACCAGAGCCCTATGGGTCTGCATGGGGATTTAAGGAGCTGCATGGCAGCCTGTAGTAATTCACCAGAATAGTCTTGCACACACTGTGTGTCCAAAATGGAACCCTATTCCCTATATAACGCACTACTTATCCCATGGGGCTCTTGTGTAAAGTCAAAAGTAGTGCACAATATAGGGAATGGAGTCTGGATGCATTTGGTATGCATCCAATGGCTGTGAAACATATGGCTTCAGGGGGAAGCAGGCTTTGAATTGTAATCCTTACTTTTTATACTTGTTGTAATGAAAGGAAAAATCACTCCACAACTATCTTTTGGTATTTTTTCCATTAGTCCACTGTTGATATAGTCCCAAATGTTTTGCATGTCAGCAATGACGTTTTCAAGATACAGGACTTTCAAAAAGCAAATTGTCATTTGCCACATCATCATAATGATGCGTTTTGCATCATATGAAGTCATTTCCATCATCATGATGATGCGGCAAATGACAATTTGCTTTTTGAAAGTCCTATATCTTGAAAATGTCGTTGCTGACATGCAAAACATGTTGCGACTGTATCAACAGTGGACTAATWAAAAAAATACCAAAAGATAGTTGTGGAGTGATTTTTCCTTTCATTACAACAGTAACCATCCTCATTAAAATTGACAAATTGAAGGAGCGAGAGAGAGAGAACGTGTCTAGGGCGGGCGGGAGAGTGAGGAAATTGCAATAAAGAGAGAGACAGAGACACAATGAAAGTGAGTTACAAGTATTTTTTTAAAGACATCAGACAAAAGAAAACGGGAAGAGTAGAATATAGATGAAAAAGAAACTGACCTCTACTTCCTGGTGGAACGAGATGCAAAAGAGAAGAAAACAGAGGGATAGTTTGAGGATAAGAAGTGTAACATCAAATATATCGAAGTGTATTAATCAACATTCATCACCATCTTCAGTATACAGCGTCTCTTGATTCGTGCTAAGGTCTCCACAAAGACACAATAAATAACAACCAGCTTTTGTTAGCAGTGACTTCACATATAATTGCTTCTGCAACAGGCAGAGAAAAAACAATATTGTTCAAAGCATTTGTATCCTCATAAAACGGAATGCACAACAGAAGTAAAAGAAAGAGCAAGCATATTTCCCCAGTATCAATAAATATACACAAATTTACATTGTGATATCCTCCCTGTATCTATTTGGTTGTGAATATGCTCTATAGCAAACAGCAAAGAAATTCAGCATATTGGCTTAGGCCTATCTCTTGGCCTCAGAACAGTAAATAGCAGCCATTTGGTGAAATATATGGTCTCCCTCCTTAGCGATGGTATACTCCGTAGGAAAAACATCACCATAAACATTTACTGTACAGGAAGAAGAGGTGCCAAAAAGCTCCCAATGGAAGCCATAAAGCGTGACACCCTCATAAAGGCATACTGGGGTCTTCCCTCTCTGCTCCTTGGGGCTGTTTTCATGGAGGTAAATATTTTCCGTCTATAACCAGGTTTCCATACAACCTTTTTATGAGAGTAAAGTACATGTCGGATAACAAATGACACGACAGGTCTGATGGAAACAGCAAAACAAAATATGCTATATAAAGTGGGATCTTTTTGTGTCTGTAAAATTAAATATGCAAGAAATGGCAGTGGAATTGCTTTTATGAACAAATATTGATATATTAACCATCATATCGATGTAAAATTGGAGTCACGCGATGATATGTTGTGTGGTCCTCCCACGACGACTCGTGAAAGCATGCAGTTTATTAGGCTACAGATGAAATAAGTGGTGATGAACTTCACAGGGTGATGAGCTTGATGCTGATTTCAATAAATATTAAGGGTCTTATTCTGGTGACATGATGATCGATGCTTGGTTGCCGTTTGACAAAAAAAGTATTTAGCTCTTATCGATAATAATCTCATCAAGTAGACTAGCCTACCTGTAGACAGTGTTGCCAACACCTCAGTAAGGAAAGTAGCTATTGGCTGTCCTAAAAGTCGCTAGAAGTCTCTAAATGACGTCATCGCCTAATTTGCATAATTGGCCATGTGCATGTAACTGTGATGGACGCTGTAGGTGAAAGGAATAACGTCTTGGGAGAGACAAAAAGTGAGTAAAAAACACCCTAAATATGTTTAGAACTACAAATGAGCAAGCTGCAGAGAGTGGCACACACAGCGAATATGAACCAGATATTTGAGGCCATACTCCTCCTTCAGCACTTTATGGACCCCATTGTTAATCCCCGTCATAAAAGAGGCATTGTCAGTCCCTATCCCCAGGAGTTTCTCTTTTTTAAGACAACACTTCTCGAGGAAAGCCACAACAGCACGGGCTATAGATTTGGCATCTCCTCCCTACAACTCAACAAGCCCCAGAAATGTTGATACAATTGTCTGCTTGGTGTCACTAAAGTACCTTATCACAACCCCCAGGTACTTAGAAACACTTACATCCGTGGACTCATCAAGCAGGAGGCTGATCACCCACATCTGCGACCAACTTTTTCAGAAAGTATGGTGCTAGAACACCATTAATCATTTCTGTGCACGTTGTCCTGTGCATTTTCAAGTGGGTAGCAGCAGTGGAGTCTGGGAAAGCAGCTCTACATGCTTCTCCAATGTGATCACATGCCAGCATGGAACAGTGTTCAGCGATAGCTAATGCCATGGTGGCCTCAGTGTTTTTTGCAGAGTCAATTTTTTAAACCATAAATGGCAGCTTGTTTTGGGTGGAACTGTTATAAGGCTTTGCCTTTTGAGTATGTTTTTGAGTTGTCATGTGTTTTTTTACTTCACTAAGTTTGGTGTAGAAATCAGCCTTACAATACAGGCAGTATGGCCGTGTATCATCTCCAATAAACGGCTTCAACCAGCCTTTGGAATTCAGGGTTTGATTCCCACTCCTTTCTGTATTTTTGAGTGTACAGTTTAGACAGACATGATGAGCTAGCCAGCTAGATGTTTAGCTTATGTCACAGAGAGGCACACACACAGTGGACAACGTGAGTAAGTGACTGAGGCTGTGTGACTCAAATGCAGTGATTGATTTTTTTTGCAGTGATTTATTTTAGACAAAGAACATTTTACATTTACATCCCGCCTTGAATGTAAGCCAGGAATCAGCCAGCGGCGGCTTCCCGCATGCGCGATTCATTTGCAGTCTGGACGCGGAGGGGCGCGAGGACTGAGCCGCCTGTGAGTGCTTTGGGACGGGGATGGGGCCCACGGCAGCACCTGCTGCTCGTTGACAAGAGTAAGAACGATACGTGCTTTCATGTCAGAGTCTCCAAAAGTCTCCAAAAAATGTCGCTAGTCGATTTTTTGAAAATGTGTCGCTAGAGGGGTCTGAATACTCGCTAAATATAGTGACAAAGTCGCTAAGTTGGCAACACTGCCTGTAGAGCCTAGCCGCACTGTATCTGCCAGCTGTTGGCTAGAGCGCATGTGTCAATACCAGAGTGGGAACATTCACTATATAATGCAAAACATTTTGTGACAAAACCATCAGCAGATTTGAAAATGCAATGGAAACCCATTTAACCTTTTTTTTTTTGGTACATGGGAATTTAACCGCAAATGTAATGTGAACTACGTCATCACGCACAGGCTTTTATCCGCAACAAGTCAATTTAATGGAATCACATCTCTGGTGGGAAAATGCACATATATTATTTTATGCAGATTTTAGAATATTGGTATGAAAATCTGTTAACCTAGCTAATGGCAGAGATTCAACTCTGCCATTTAGAACCTCCCAGACCACAACACTACTGTTCTCTCTCTCTCCCTCCACTGGGAATGAGCTGATTTCCCTGAACCCATTTCTCTCCTCTTCCCCTATCTGTCCACATCCCTCTCTCCTCCTCAGTCCCAGCCAGAGTACTTACAGTAAACTGGGTGGTGTCTCTGACAAGGGGAGGAACTGAATTTAAAAGTCTCAAAACAGTCATCCTGATGCACATGTAAAATAGCCTTTTGAGTGACTAAAACATCATAAATAATATTTGTTTTGGATAGAAGTGCTCAAAATTTGAGAATTTGTTMTTTTTCTCTCATGGCTAAGTACCAGAAAGTTTGAAAAGACAGGCTGAGTGGGCAGGGAGATTATATTCATGAGCTCGCCTTGACTGACAGATCTTTCAAATGCCAAGTAACTTGGATGCAGTGAGCAATGTTGCAGTAAAATCATCTCAAGCTAATTTGATGGTACACAAAGCTACTCAATCAACATTGAAATTGCATCACTAACCACGTTTCCATCCACAGTTTTTATGTGAGTAAAGTCATACCGTATAAAAAAAAAAACACTGACTCAATAAGCCATGCCTTCTAGGCATGCTATAAAGTTCAAARGTTATGGGCAAAGTTAGAAAGTTGGCTGTCAGAAGTAGTACGATGTAAATTTACTTTTTTTWAAAAGTATATATAAAAACTGGAAATCAACCAATCCTCCATCGTTAACACAATGGAAAGGTCAAGGTTTTATTATCTAAATATTGAAAGTGCAAGCGCGACGGAGAGAAACAACATGGTGCAGTTTGAGGCAGAGAGTGATACGGGCGATGGAGATGGGGGTGTGAGCAGGTGAATCTGGGCAGGGGTGATGTTGTGAATGTTTGTGTATCTCTGTATGTTGTAGTTTGTATGTGGATGTTTTGTATAAAAAAAAATATAAATCATAAATAAAAGTGTACAAAAAACATGTTGTTTCGGTACAATTTTATAAATGCGGACAGATCATTTGTTAATTCTACATGGTGGGATCTTTTTGTGTCTGTAAAATGAATTATGCAAAAAATGGTGGTGGAAACGCTTAAATGTTCTATTTAATGCAACAGTTTTTGTGAAAAAAACTATAGGTTGAGTTGAAAATGCACTGGAAACACATTGAACTTAAAAAATGTATTCGGTACATGAAAACTTAAGAGAAAAAGTACATTTTGTGTGCACTACGTCATCACGCACTGACTGTTATCCACAACAAGTTTGTTGGGTGGTAAAATGCAAATATTTTCTTTATGCAGATTTTTGAATATTCTCATGAAAATCTGTCACAAATTGGATGGAAACCTAGCTAATGATGTAAAAAATGTGATGTGGTTCACAGCAGCACTGATGGATGTGTTGACTTGACAACCGCGTCTGAGTTTTGAACGACCCTTCCCCCCCTTTGTTCCATGCTGGCTGAAGACCCCTCTAGCCTGTAACTAGCTAACATCAGACACAGTTATTCATATCCTTAAAGAAATAAAGGAACGTAGTACAACTCATTTTAATAGGAAGTTAATAGTTAAGATCTTGCTACCATGGAAAGGTAAATACTTGTCTATTTATGGGAAAATCACCCTGATTAATTACTTAGATATATCCCAGTTTACCTATTTACGACAGATTTTTATCATTTTAAATTATTTGAGATTTTTTTTAATTACTTGGAACGGAAAGCAAGAGAAAATTAAACATGCTTATTTATATACTGATAGTAAGTTTGGGGGGCTAAAGTGATTAAATATTAAAGCATTAAGCCTCTCACTAAAAGCATACAAAAGTTATACTTAAACCCAAACTGGTTCTCCAGTAGATTAGTAAGAATGGCTCACCCCTTGTTCAAATACGGTATTTTTCTCTTTAACCAGATTACAACCTCTCACTTTCAGTTATCTGAAAATATTTAAATTATCGCCATTTGTAAAACAAGTCATACAAAGCTGGTTGCAATTACAGTTTCATCCTTCAGAAAATAAATATTACATTCAAAYATACTAATTGATGAATTTTTAAAAATTATTTATGGAAACATTAAAAAATCACGAACTATCTTTGTTAATGATATTATGAATARAAAAGGTGGAGTAATGTCACATGTACAGTTAACCAAAATATATGGAAATGTTTGCTCTATCCAAAATTAMAACCAACTGATTGCAGCATTACCGCAAAAATGGAGGAGGCAAGTGGAAGAAGGTAGGGAACTTGTTTGTCTACTCTTTATTAAAGACCAAATTTGGCAAAAAAAGGTAATAAAAAAATATATACAGTGGGGAGAACAAGTATTTGATACACTGCCGATTTTGCAGGTTTTCCTACTTACAAAGCATGTAGAGGTCTGTGATTTTTATCATAGGTACACTTCAACTGTGAGAGACGGAATCTAAAACAAAAATCCAGATATTCACATTGTATGATTTTTAAGTAATTAATTTGCATTTTATTACATGACATAAGTATTTGATCACCTACCAACCAGTAAGAATTCCGGCTCTCACAGACCTGTTAGTTTTTCTTTAAGAAGCCCTCCTGTTCTCCACTCATTACCTGTATTAACTGCACCTGTTTGAACTCGTTAGCCTGATAAAAGACACCTGTCGCACACACTCATCAAACAGACTCCAACCTCTCCACAATGGCAGACAGAGAGCTGTGTAAGGAACTCAGGGCTAAAATCCAAACTCTCCCCCGGTTTATTGGCCGTTTCCCATTTCTAAAATTTATTAGTCCTCTGCTGTTCGTCTTCTGTTTGCCCGTACCCTTCGTATACACCCCACCTTTCATGTGTCCGAGTTAAACCCATGTCTCCAGAGGACCTTGTGTCTCTGTTCTAGGCCCACTCTCTCCTCCCCACGTCTCATCAATCGGCCAAGCAGGCTTACACATGGTGAGATGCCTCTGATTGTGGCGCCCCGTGGGTAGGGGTTTCCAGTACCTGGTTGACTGGGAGGGAGAGGTGCTGGGTCCCCGCTAGAGACATCCTGGACCCAGTC
>NC_036858.1:47998654-48064240 GCF_002910315.2 Salvelinus sp. IW2-2015
GTCACTTTAAATAACGCCACTTTAATAATGTTTATATATCTTACATTACTCATCTCATATGTACAGTTGAAGTCGGAAGTTTACATACACTTAGGTTGGAGTCATTAAAACTCATTTTTCAACCACTCCACAAATTTCTTGTTAACAAACTATAGTTTTGACCATGTCGGTTAGGACATCTACTTTGTGCATGACACAAAGTCATTTTTTCCAACAATTGTTTGCATACAGATTATTTCACTTATAATTCACTGTATCACAATTCCAGTGGGTCAGAAGTTTACATACACTAAGTTGACTGTGTCTTAAACAGCTTGGAAAATTCCAGAAAATTATGTCATGGCTTTAGAAGCTTCTGATAGGCTAATTGACATCATTTGAGTCAATTGGAGGTGTACCTGTGGATGTATTTCAAGGCCTACCTTCAAACTCAGTGGCCTCTTTGCTTGACATCATGGAAAATCAAAAGAAATCAGCCAAGACCTCAGAAAAAAAATTGTAGACCTCCACAAGTCTGGTTCATCCTTGGGAGCAATTTCCAAACGCCTGAAGGTACCACGTTCATCTGTACAAACAATAGTAGAGGTCGACCGATTATGATTTTTCAACGCCGATACCGATTATTGGGGGCCCAAAAAAAGCCGATACCGATTCATCGGCTGATTTTTTGTTGTTGTTGTTGTAATAATGACATTACAACAATACTGAATGAACACTTATTTTAACTTAATATAATACATCAATAAAATCAATTTAGCCTCAAATAAATAATGAACCATGTTCAATTTGGTTTAAATAATGCAAAAACAAAGTGTTGGAGAAGAAAGTAAAAGTGCAATATGTGCCATGTAAAAAAGCTAACGTTTAAGTTCTGCTCAGAACATGAGAACATATGAAAGCTGGTGGTTCCTTTTAACATGAGTCTTCAATATCCCCAGGTAAGAAGTTTTAGGTTGTAGTTATTATAGGAATTATAGAACTATTTCTCTCTATACCAATTGTATTTCATTTACCTTTGACTATTGGATGTTCTTATAGGCACTTTAGTATTGCCAGTGTAACAGTATAGCTTCCGTCCCTCTCCTCGCCCCTACCTGGGCTCGAACCAGGAACACATCGACAACAGCCAYCCTCGAAGCATCGTTACCCATCGCTCCACAAAAGCCGTGGCCCTTGCAGAGCAAGGGGAACAACTACTCCAAGTCTCAGAGCGAGTGACGTCACCGATTGAAACGCTATTAGCGCGCACCCCGCTAACTAGCTAGCCATTTCACATCGGTTACACCAGCCTAATCTCGGGAGTTGATAGGCTTGAAGTCATAAACAGCTCAATGCTTGAAGCATTGAGAAGAGCTGCTGGCAAACGCACTAAAGTGCTGTTTGAATGAATGCTTACGAGCATGCTGCTGCCTACCATCGCTCAGTCAGACTGCTCTATCAAATATCAAATCATAGACTTAATTATAACATAATAACACACAGAAATACGACCATTAATATGGTCGAATCCGGAAACTATCATTTCGAAAACAAAACGTTTATTCTTTCAGTGAAATACGGAACCGTTCCGTATTTTATCTAATGGGTGGCATCCCTAAGTCTAACTAGGCAAGTCAGTTAAGAACACATTTTTATTTTCAATGACGGCCTAGGAACGGTGGGTTAACTGCCTTGTTCAGGGGCAGAACGACAGATTTTTACCTTGTCAGCTCAGGGATTAGTTTTTGCAACCTTCCGGTTACTAGTCCAACGCTCTAACCACCTGCCGTACATTGCACTCCACGAGGAGCCTGCGTGGCAGGCTGACTACCTGTTACGCGAGGGCAGCAAGAAGCCAAGGTAAATTGCTAGCTAGCATTAAACTTATAAAAAACAATCAATCTTCACATAATCACTAGTTAACTACACATGGTTGATGATATTACTAGTTTATCTAGCGTGTCCTGCGTTGCATATAATCGATGCGGTGCCTGTTAATTTCTCATCGAATCACAGCCTACTTCGGCAAATGGGTGATGATTTAGCACTGTCGTTGCACCAAACCTAACCATAAACATCAATGCCTTTCTTTAAAATCAATACACAAGTAGATATTTTTAAACCTGCATATTTAGTTAATATTGCCTGCTAACATGAATTTCTTATAATTAGGGAAATTGTGTCACTTCTCTTGCGTTCCGTGCAAGCAGTCAGGTTATATGCAGCAGTTTGGGCCGCCTGGCTCGTTGCGAACTGTGTGAAGTCCATTTATTCCTAACAAAGACCGTAATTAATTTGCCAGAATTGTACATAATTATGACATAACATTGAAGATTGTACAATGTAACAGCAATATTTAAATAAAGGTGTAAAAATAATAATAATAATAATAATAATTAAAAATAATTTAAAAATCTGCCAAATCGGTGTCCAAAAATACCGATTTCCGATTGTTATGAAAACTTGAAATCGGCCCTAATTAATTAGCCATTCCGATTAATCGGTTGACCTCTAAACAATAGTACGTAAATATAAACACCATGGGACCACGCAGTTGTCATATCACTCAGGAAGGAGACGCATTCTGTCTCCTAGAGATAGAATGTACTTTGGTGCGAAAAGTGCAAATCAATCCCAGAACAACAGCAAAGGACCTTGTGAAGATGCTGGAGGAAACAGGTACAAAAGTATCTATATCCACAGTAAAATGAGTCCTATATCGACATAACCTGAAAGGCCACTCAGCAAGGAAGAAGCCACTGCTCCAAAACCGCCATAAAAAGCCAGACTACGGTTTGCAACTGCACATGGGGACAAAGATCGCACTTTTTGGAGAAATGTCCTCTGGTCTGATGAAACAAAAATAGAACTGTTTGGCCATAATGACCGTTGTTATGTTTGGAGGAAAAAGGGGAATGCTTGCAAGCCGAAGAACACCATCCCAACCGTGAAGCACGGGGTGGCAGCATCATGTTGTGGGGGTGCTTTGCTGCAGGAGGGACTGGTGCACTTTACTGAATAGTGACATCATGAGGAAGGAATATTATGTGTATATTGAGCAACATCTCAAGACATCAGTCAGGAAGTTAAAACTGGTCGCAAATGGGTCTTCCAAATGGACAATGACCCCAAGCATACTTCCAAAATTGTGGCAAAATGGCTAAGGACAACAAAGTCAAGGTATTGGAGTGGCCGTCACAAAGCCCTGACCTCAATCCTATAGAAAATTTGTGGGCAGAACTGAAAAAGCGTGTACGAGCAAGGAGGCCTACAAACCTGACTCAGTTACACCAGCTCTGTCGGAGGAATGGGCCAAAATTCACCCAACTTATTGTGGGAAGCTTGTGGAAGGCTACCTGAAACGTTTGACCCAACTTAAACAATTAAAAGGCATATGCTACCAAATACTAATTGAGTGCATGTAAATTTCTACCTAAGAGAGGGAATTTCTACTAGGTTAAATGTCAGGAATTGTGAAAGTGAAATATTTTTTGTGAAAGTTTAAATGTATTTGGCTAAAGTGTATGTAAACTTCAGACTTCAACTGTATATACTGCATATTGCCTATGCCGCACGCCATCGCTCATCCATATATTTATATGTACATATTCTATTCATCCCTTTACATTTGTGTGTATTTGTGTGTACAGGTAGTTGTTAGATTACTTGTTAGATATTACTGCATAGTCGGAACTAGAAGCACAAGCATTTCGCTACACTCGCATTAACATCTGCTAACCATGTGTATGTGACCAATAAAATTGATTTGATTTGATAATAGATGAAAGTTTAGAACCAAACCTTCAGTTCCATCTGTAGGAGCCTCTACTGCAGTACTGCTTTGCTACATATGTACAGGCTTTGTGCTACATCATTTTCTTATATTCTAGTCTCCTGAGAACTAGACACAGACTCTTCACGATAAGTAACACAGACTCCCCCCTTTGATTGTGGATCTAATCAGTCATGGTCCAAGAGGAGAACACATGGGACATCCTCTCTGGACTCCAGAACATTGTATACTTTCTCTCTCCTCCTATGCTATGTGTGTTATGCTATGTCAGCAGTGTTATGCTATGTCAGCATGTTGTTATTGCTATGTCAGCCAGTGTGTTGCTATGTCAGCAGTGTGTTTGCTATGTCAGGCATGTGTTGTATGTAGCAGTGTGTTGCTATGTCAGCAGTGTGTTGCTATGTCAGCAGTGTGTTGCTATGTCAGCAGTGTGTTGCTATGTCAGCAGTGTGTTGCTATGTCAGCAGTGTGTTGCTATGTCAGCAGTGTGTTGTTCACAGGAGCTGTGAAGCACGGATTTGCTCACTAGAGCCTAAATGTAAATGTATATATATTTTGTTGTGATTCTGTYGTGATCTAAAATCAATATATATTTTTTAAAGATCACGAGAGCCTACTAATTGGTCGATATGCATGGATGTGTGTATATATGGACACAGGGGTCTCCCTCGTTTCCAACCAGGGGTTTCCAGATTAAAAGTGTGGAGTGAATGGAGGCAGATCACACACTGCAGTAGCAGCATCACCAGCACACTCTTCTTCTCAAATCAAATCAGAATAAAATGTTATTGGTCACATACACGTGTTTAGCAGATGTTATTGCGGGTGTAGTGAAATGCTTGTGATTCTAGCTCCGACAGTGTAGTAATATCTAACAAGTAATATCTAACAATTTCACAACATATACCCAATACACACATCTAAGTAAAGGAATGGAATTAAAAATATATACATCTATACACCTCCCTCTGGCTGTAGGGAAGTGTAAGCAGCTGTAGGGAGGCAGGGTCAGGTCTTGTGTGGGGGGATCCAGCTCAGAAGCTGCTGATCATGGGAGGGCTTAGAGGGCTGGGAGGGTAGGGAGGTAGAGAGTAGAGGCTAGGGATGGCAGGGAGGGTAGGGAGGTAGAGAGAAGAGGCTAGAGAGGGCTATATGAGAGCTGTCAGAGCGGCGAGGTGAGAGGTGTTCAGTACCTCTGGGGGAGTCGGACTTAGAGAATACAGAGGGAGAGTGGGAAAAGGAGAGATGAAGAGAGAAAGAGGGTGAATGAGTGACAGGGAGCATGTGAGAAAGAAGGGTGGCAGAGAGAGACAGAGAGAAAGAGGGATGAGAGAGAAAGAGCGGTAGAGCAAGAGAGAGGAGAACCAGAGAAAAAAAAGAAAAAAAGAAAAGAGCAGAAAGCGATTGAACATTTTAAATCCTCTAAGTGTTTCCATTTCCCCCCATGCTGTGTTATTAATGTCCCCTAGTGCTGTCAAACACACACACACACAGTACTGTCACAGTATCCAGCTGTAATTGATTATAGATTGCGTGTCTTGCTGCTGCTGCTTGCAGCCTCGGCCGGGTAGGCCATCCTAAATACTGCTGAATTTAGAACCCTTTCTGGACTCAGCAAGGGAATTAAAGTGATTCACATCTAATCAGGCCTGATACCATTTCATAGGAGTGTATGACCCGTCACTGCATTAATGCTACAATAGTGACAGAGGGTAGTATAGTGAGATTAAAGACAAGTAGAACAAACAAGAATACTTGGTTAATCCAGTTGTGAAATATTGACTTTTGTGAATATTTCAGTGCAGTTGTCTTCCACAAAACACACAGGCTGTCTCCCAAGTGGTACTCTGTACCCTATGCAGTGCACTACTTTTGACCAGGGCCCAAGTGCCTCAAGGCAAAACAACACAACAACTTCAGTGGCATTTCAGAGACCGACTAGGACACTTATTATGAATTATTGTGTCTTTCCAGGAAATTACAGCAATTCACAATAATTATTGTGTCTTTCCCTATGGGCCTTGGTCAAAAGTAGTGCACTATACAGGGAATAGGTTGTCATTTGGAATGCTGTCTGGGAGTGCATAGTGGAGGATGATGAAAGGATATTTTGTTTTGTTCTCACTCAATTCCATCCCACCCATCTCTCTCGTGCTGGGCCAAGACACCCCACAGTGTAGCACTGTGCTCTCAACCTCTGATGCCGAGCCTAAACACCCCACAGAGCAGCATGATGCTCTCAACCCCTCTCTCTGTCAGTGCTGATCTAGGTGCACTCAATCTACGCCATGCCTGCTGATCTAGGTGCACTCAATCTACGCAGACTTCCCAAGAGCCCACAACTTCTGGTGCTGGGCCAAAACACCCAACAGCGCTATCTAGATGCTGATTTAGGCACACTATCTACTACGCCATGCCTGCTGATCTATGTTCACAAGACAACAAAATGTTGGTGAGGGGATCTTTCTTGACAAAGCTGTAAATACTAACCAAATGAGGGAAGTACATGACATATCTCAATCTAAAAACATAAACATACTTTAAATAAATAATAATTAAATAAACAGCTGTTAAAGGGAAAGTATGCATAGAGTTTCTCTGTGACATTCCGATCAAGGGCAATATCCAGGACTGGTACAGTAGGCTACAGTAATAATTCCCTGACATCACCCACACAGTAATCTCCTGAATCATCTTAAATTGAGTATTTGGCTGCACTGTCACCAACAAACACCCGCCCCTTCAGTCCCCCAAACAGAAATTGTTAAGACCACACTGTAAAATGGAAACAGAACCCATTGGCCTTATTCAAATACTTCAGAAATGCATCCTTCCTTGAAGTAATCACAGATCTCATTTGGTTGGATTGGTGAAAGTAATAAGGTGGTATTCCTCAAGGAAGGATGCATTTCTGAAGTATTTGAATAAGGCCAATGGGTTCTGTTTCAATTTTACGGTGTGGTCTTAACAATTTCTGTTTGGGGGACTGAAGGGGCGGGTGTTTGTTGTGCCAACATCAGACAAAAAGAGGAACAGGTGCCATGGTTGGCGTTTATCAAACAACCTTTGTTTTGTGTGTGTTTTGTTTCGTCCAAGACTGTGTGTGGATGCATCCCAAATGGCATCCTATTCCGTACTTGGGCTCTAGTCAAAAGTAGTGCACTATATATGGAATAGGGTGCCATTTGGGAGCAACCTATATGTGTCATGCAACCACCCTGACATAAAGATCATTGTCTCGGAGCCCAGGTGAACGCTAGGCTCCATGTAGCAGGTTATATTGCTTTAGCCACCAAGCCAACTGCTTGCATTGCTTTCTAGCTTTAACGGTTCACAAACACAAGCGAAACGACATCCACATGATTTGATGATCAAGCTGGCAAACTGAATCTTCATAATGAGCGTCGCTACGACAACCAAACTGTCTACACCCCCCCCACCCACCTACCTGCGTGCCCAGCCATCCTGAATTTTTTATTTGGCTGGCATCGACTGCATGGGGACTGAGGTTTGTGTGAATGCACAGAACGTTTTCTGTTCATTAAAAWTGAAGTGGAGGAGAAGAACAGGTGCAGGCAGGGACTTAGTGGCACAGCCCTGACCCGCTGCTGTTGAAGAGAGCTGCGCTCTAACGAGCTAGAACTACTGCTACTTCTAACCAGCACAGAGAGAGAGGGGTGATGAGGAGTAGGATATAAAGAGAGAAAGAGGGAAGAATTGTTGGAGGGGGAATGCAGATTGAACCGATTTGATGAGAGAGAGAGAGAGAGAGAGAGAGAGAGAGAGAAAGAGAGAGAGAGAGAGAGATACCTAAGGATAGGTCAGCTCTGCTTGTTTTTATTCCAACAGTGTGTTACTGTGTGAGTGCATTCGTGTGTTTCGGTGACACTACACACTCTCCTAAAAAGAATGAGTATGTGTGATCCTCTCCCACAGGTGCGTCTCATTAGCAGTCTGATGAACATTCTAAACTGATCTATTCTATGTCATCATCAACGATAGAAAACACCATAGGGCTCTGGCCAAAAGTAGTGCTCTATGTAGGGAATAGGGTGCCATTTGGGACAAGACCACTGTCTCCAAWGCTGATCAGACTGATTCGAAAGTATGACTTCACAATGTGACGTTAATAAGGGGAAGTTAGTTGAGCATAAAATTGTATTCACTGTTGATTTGGCTTCTGCAATCAGAGAGACTAAATCCGATCAATTATGCATAACGTGCAGAATGACTGCAATTTCAATAATGCAGTGTCATCTAATTTATTTTTATAACAAGAATGGATAAGATGGTGGCTTGACTGGTAAGCTGCTACACAATGATGGAGGCTGCACCCCAAATAGTACCCTATTTTCTATATAATGCTATACGTCCTGGTCAAAAGTAGTGCACTACATAGGGAATAGGGTGCAATTTAAGACATAGCTATCTGAATTTGATCCCGGTTGATAGAGTAATAACAGCAATCATAGCTCATCACCCCTATAATGGAGTCTCATTGAACATCTTACCATATTAACCAGTTTGTGTGACTGTGAAACCTGGGTGGAAAAGGAGAGTTTGAGACATTTAATGGAGTYTGAGACAAAGAGGAAACATAAGCATTTCGCTGTACCTGCGATGACATCTGCAAAATATGTGTATGCGACCAATACAATTTCATTTGCTGGATCAACAGCCTCTTTCAGTGTCCGTTTGCTTTGTGTTAAGAGTTCAAATTGAACATGGACTACTAATTGAGTGCAAATGGACTGTTTCATCATCACAATGGCCATTTGAAGAGGAGGCCAGGGGATAAAGCATGTTGGCTCAACCGTGAATCACGCTAGGTTACAGAAGACACTGACTATACCAGGAATATAGAAAGAACAAGAATCAAGTCTATTTAGAGTTGGGGGATGAGATTTTATCAAATGCGAAACAGCCGTCGGCCGCAAACAATCCAATGCAAGCTCTGCAAGCTCTGCATACTGTAGGTCTTAATTTTGAAATAGAATACATATTTAATATTCATGTATGTTTTTGTGGTTGTGTGTATATACTGTGTGTGCATGTTCTTATGATCTGCTTATAATTATTGCTTTCCATTGTTGCATTAATATTAAACTTTCTGCCCCTCAAAGGAGGGTCAGCATTCATTTGAGTAATTTGGCTTATTTAACAGTGTCATGGGTGATCCTTCATAGAATAACCAAGTAATTTCCTGAAAAACTGCCTTTTAACTCGTTTTCCAATTGTTTGCATTTTCCATTTATTTCTGTTCAAAGATGTGTCACCACTCCATAGGTGGAGGACTGTGTCACATTTGTGGTAGTGCAAAACCAAGAGTCAGACAAGGCAATTCCGTTCTCAAATTGGGATTTATTTAACTCAAAAGGCTTGACAGGTAGCTAGGGGAACCTTCAGGTCCCAAAAGATGTTCTTACTCAAAGAAACATGGCAAACCTTCAAAATCAACTACTGGCCCTTTTAAAGGTATACTCAGCAATATGACCTAGATGCAGAAAGTAAACAGCATAATGCATGTGTCAAACTCTTTCCACAAAGGGTCGAGTATCTGCACATKYTTTGCTCCTCCCTTGTACTTGATTGATGAAATAAGGTCACTAATTAGTAAGGAACTCCCCTCACCTGGTTGTCTGTCTTAATTGAAAGGAAAACCCCAAAACCCGCAGACACTAGCCCTGCCATGGAATGAGTTTGACACCCCTGGCATAGTGGGTCAATTTCAGCAACAACTAAGTGTTGAAGCGCAAGGTTCAACTTCTCTGCTGTTTTGGTGCCCTGGCTAACACGCTGTGAACAGCTTGAAGCGAACATGTGCACAAGCGCAGATAGTGTGTTTATGTGTGAGAGCAAAGTATTGCATCTCGCTCATCTCAACATCTGCGTTGCTGCTCATGGCAACGTCATTTCACTAAGTCAACCTTTAAGGCAATAACTTCAACTTAAATAACTGGGGAAGATACTATCTTATCCCGTGGCAGAGATAACTTCAAACATTAGGCATATGGGATGCTGGCTAGTGATATTACGTTTGATACCGGAGCTCCAAGGCTTGCATCGAAATCGCTAAAGCTTCGATCACACCGACAGGGTCTTGCATTTTGGTACACCAGAATTACATAAATTTCCAATGAAACGCTGCGTTTGCCTTG
Organism: Salvelinus sp. IW2-2015; assembly: GCF_002910315.2. Lineage (NCBI taxonomy): Eukaryota > Metazoa > Chordata > Actinopteri > Salmoniformes > Salmonidae > Salvelinus > Salvelinus sp. IW2-2015. Next base: position 48,008,585 of record NC_036858.1, read on the forward strand.
CAGCATTGCGTTGCAGAGGCAGTTGCAGTGCGCTCGGTGCATACGTTGGATTTATCGAACGTATGTGTTAAACTGTATGCATAAACCTCTTGACAGAAATGGTAGCAGAAGGTGAATTTTTTACTTTTGTTGCATACATATCCAGATGATGCTGCRTACTATTTTGCACAAGGACGCTGTCGGTGTGATCGAAGCGTAAGCAGCTAACTTTGAAGCAGTGTGCAGATGCGTGTATCACTTTATCAGAAGGTCGTCATCAATGATGTCCGAAGCTTTGTTTGATCACATGCTTTTTCAAACCGTGTGTTGCAAAATGCGAGATCCCATTGATTTCGCCGTGGTTCTGGTGCTTTCTTTGATAGCCCTGGTTCCCGCGGACATCGCTCAAACCAAGCCATTTTTATCTATGGTGTCCACCGATCGATTTATAAGCAAAAATGTCAGTCGGAACCGGTACCAGAACCACGGAGGTACCCTAAACAGGGGACCTTACATCTAAGAGATTTTAAAGTGGAAAGTCTGAGTCAAAGCGTAATTCCGTTAATGTTAGAATTGCCCTTTACAATGACACATTATTTAATTATATTGGACATGGAGGGGGCCAACCATCTCCTCAATACAGAAATAAGGACTATTTCCACACATTTCCTTGCAATAATTAACTCAGAGAAAAAAAGCTGGTATTGTGTTGTATGCTCCAATTAAGACATAATCCCTCAACCTAGTTATGGGATCAATTAAAACAACAGGATTCTGAGGGAATATAATTATTGAAAATAATCTGAGTGTACAAAACATTAAGAACACATTCATAATATTGAGTTGATCATACTGTAGCTTTCACCTGGATTCACCTGGTCAATCTATGTTATGGAAAGAACAGGTGTTCATAATGTTTTCTACACTCAGTGTATAATCCAACAGGCCTCTCGTCCAAGTCATGCTGTGATTGTTGGTAATCATATTGAGGCAGGATAGAGGCAGGATTTCACACACACACACACACACACACACACAAAATATTCGTAGACAAAGCAATATCTACATGCCATTTAGGCTAAAATTGTATCGGTACAGCCGGATTCAGTTTGAAGCTAACTGCATTACCTTGGTAATCAATGATCAGAACTTGTATTATAATTGCATTGTTGCATTGTGCCTATTCTGTTTGTAACAGATCATTTGCAAACACTTGGCTGAGTCAATAGCAGGATGACAGCAGGCCAGAATGCATATTGTGAGAAAGTGGACGTGACAAACCGTATAAGGGGTGAATGTGGGTGCAGTGCTTTAAAGGGGAACAAATTGCGATCAAAAAATTGTTAGCTGACTACCAGTGCCTGACATAACAAGAGAAAAACTGATGATGCACAACCACATTTCAAAATTGCACCTGGTGTATTCTACACTGAACAAAAACATAAACTCAACATSTAAAGTGTTGGTCCCATGTTTCATGAGCTGAAATAAAAGATCCCWGACATTTTCCATACTCACAAAAAGCTTATTTCTCTCAAATGTTGTGCACAAATTTGTTTACATCCCTGTTAGTGAGCATTTCTCCATTACACAGGTGCATCTTGTGCTGGGGACAATAAAAGGCCACTCTAAACTGTGCAGTTTTGTCAGACAACAGAACCCGTCTCAGGGAAGCTCATCTGTGTGCTTGTCATCCTCACCAGGGTCTTGACCTGACTGCAGTTCGGTGTCGTAACTGACTTCAATGGGCAAATTCTCATCTTCAATGGCCACTGGCATGCTGGAGAAGTGTGCTCTTCACGGGTGAATCCTGGCTTCAACTGTACCGGGCAGATGGCAGACAGCATGTATGGCGTTGTGTGGGCGAGCGGTTTGCTGATGTCAACGTTGTGAACAGAGTGTTCCATGGTGGCGGTGGGGTTATGGTATGGGCAGGCATAAGCTATGGACAATGAACACAATTGCATTTTATCGATGGCAATTTGAATGCAGAGACACCGAGATCCTGAGGTCCATTGTCGTGCCATTCATCCGCCGCCATCACCTCAAGTTTCAGCATGATAATGCACGGCCCCATGTTGCAAGGATCTGTACACAATTCCTGGAAGTAGAAAATGTCACAGTTCTTCCATGGCCTGCATACTCACCAGAAATGTCACTCATTGAGCATGTTTGGGATGCTCTGGATCGACGTGTACGACACCGTGTTCCAGTTCTCGATAATATCCAGCACCTTCACACGGCCATTGAAGAGGAGTGGGACATCATTCCACAGGCCACAATCAACAGCCTGATCAACTCTATGCGAAGGAGATGTGTCACGCTGAATGAGGCTAATGGTGGTCACACCAGATACTGCCTGTTTTTCTGATCCATGTCCCTACCTTTTTTTTATGTATATGTGACCAACAGATGCATATCTGTATTCCCAGTCATGAGAAATCCATATATTAGGGCCTAATACATTTATTTCAATTGACTGACTTCCTTACATGAACTGTAACTCAGAAACATCGTTGAAATTGTTGCATGTTGCGTTTATATTTTAGTTCAGAATACTATTTTTTTTTTACTTGTCGTTGCACATATCACACTACAAGAGAATTGCAGATTCTGTGCCGAATTCTGTGTGGAAGTTTAGAATACCTGTTGTCTTCCAAGTAGGGAATTGAAGAAGTATGCTAATTAAAGGTTGGGGAGTGAACGTTATTTATAATAAGGGTTACCTGGAGAAAATCAGACCTCTCAAAAATGAAAATGGATGGCGCCCCCAATCAGGGAAATATTTTACCTAAACCCTCCCCGAACGCTTGAAAAACAAAACAAGTGATGCTCCCCTATAACCAAAATAATAATGTAAACAAAGTGGACAGCAGAGAACGTCTACCATTTACCCTAATTTATTGGACAGACTAGAGCCTTAGATATGCAGTTTAAGAAACTGTTCTTCGTCCTGTCAGCATTACATGTGAACGCAGGAACTTTTATTTCGCACAGGGCTGCGGGCCAGAAGGTTGCGGGTTCACAGACCACCATGGACAAGAGTAGGGGTGGATAGAGCTCCTTTATAGTAAAATTATAGCATCAATCATCGTATTTGCCGATCAGAGAAAACAATTGCCTTTTATAAACATTTCATGCAATTCTACATAATTTTACAAGCAGAATATTTTTTATACCACACAAATTACTGAAATTACAGGCTAAGAATGGACAGAGATATATGCCTGTGTTAATCTTATCATTTATCCAATGCCAAATCAGTGTGGATTGTGTGCAACGAAACTGTCCCTGTTTGCAAATGAGCACGTTAGCAGATACCCATCAACTAGTCATTGCGCTAATGCTAGTTAGCATTCGCTCGCGAAACTACCTCTAAGTTCCTTCATACTGGACACAGATACATAAAAATGGTATCCACGAGTTCATCTGACTCTGGGGAAGTAGATAAAAAGCCTCATTGCCAAAATCCCGATGAATCCCTTTAACATTACCTATAATAAAGCATATCAGCTAGCTGGAACAGTAATAATAGTCTGACTAGGCGATATTTTGAATAACTACATGGTTATTATAAAGACSTGCCTCGGGCGGAATCCTACCGCTGGCATCCGTTGCCCTATCAACACAGCTTACCGCATTACCGCGGATCTCTCAATCAACCAAAACAGCGACTCACGTCTCTGAAGCGATTCCAGTGCTTGATCTTGCGGCTGTACTGTGAAATGGTGGACAGCCAATGCTCGTCTTCCATGAAATTCCCAGTTTTTTCAGCCTCTTTCCCGTTCTTAATTTCCGCCTGCAAGGTGGATCCCACCAGCATCATCACCGGGACGAGAAGGACCCCCAATTCGGTCATTATCACCATGGTAGGCGCGCGGCACTCGATAATAGCTTCTCTTCTGGAGAAGAAGACGAGGATGCGACTAGAGGGAAATGTGACCTGTTTGCGGAGATGCGCCTTCGTACTACTGCTGCCGCGAAAAGGAGAGGGTAGAGGGAGAAAGAGAGAGGGGGGGGGGGGGACGCCTTTCATGTGTTACGAAATGTATAGCACCTGGCGAGGTTACGCATTAAAGGTACAATAATGTCTACTGTTATGACATTTCCCCCCATTGCTCCCATTGAATATGACCTATATAAGGACATTACACATGCACCAATTGATAAATGGTGGATGGTGTAATCATATCTTACCTCATTTAACTGATTAATTGTAGCCTATGATCTAGATATACCACTTGTCTTAAAGAAAGCAATACATCATTCAGTTAAAACGTCCTCTTGTAACCACTCATTTGACATTTTAGTCATTTAGCAGATGCTCTTATCCAGAGCGATTTACAGGTAGTGCATTCATCTGAAGATAACCACATCACAGTCGTAGTAAGTACATTTTCCTCAATAAAGACGTTATCAGAAAAGACAGTGCCACTGCCATTTGCTTTAGCTCAGTGGGATAACACAGTCACTCTCGAGGTACACGGACAACCCAATACCCGTTTGGTCATGTTCAGATGTAACAGAGATCATGAGTCTGTGCAAATAATTCACAGCTGGGAATCGCTTATCACTTTATATCAGTCTCCTATCTATTACTATCGTGCCTATTTAATTTCCTCTATCACTTTCCTACCTGCATATCGCTGAGCTAGGTGGGACTAGCCAGCCCCAAGGGAGTTATGTTGTAGACGCGCTGTAATTATAATACAGGATTAACGGATGCCGTCTTTACTATTCCTTCACTGAATATACCATTTTATTGCTCCTCTCTCTAAAGGCAGTATTCGAAGGGGATAATCTAATCTCTCCACAGAAAGCAATCAGTTTTCCAGCAAAAGAGCGAGGGGGGAGAAAATCGTTTAGATTGAAAACGCACACACGAGTACACAGAGCTAAATTGAATTCAGATGGGAATTGTGACTGACTAGTAGGCCTACATATAGCCTATCGCGGGTTTGTCTTTATTGTTAAGACTTTGCATGTCTCACATTCATCACAAACTGCAAGTGGAGGGAAAGTACTTACAGTGCCTTCAGAAAGTATTCACACCCCTTTACCTTTTTCACATTTTATTGTGTTACAAAGTGGGATTAAAATTGATTTAATTGATTTAATTGTAATTTTTGTTGTCAATGATCTACACAAAATATTCTAACGTCAAAGTGGAAGAAAAGTTCTAACATTTAAAAAAAAAAAACTATTTTGCACACCTGGATTGTACAATATCTGCACATTTTTCAAGCTCTGGCAAGTTGGTTGTTGATCATTGCTAGACAGTCATTTGGAAGTCTTGCCATAGATTTTCAAGCCGGTTTAAGTCAAAACTGGAACTAGGCCACTCAGGAACATTCAATGTCATCTTGGTAAGCAACTCCAGTGTATATTTGTTTTAGGTTATCGTCCTGCTGAAAGGTGAATTTGTCTCCCAGTGTCTGTTGGAAAGCAGACTGAACCAGGTTTTCCTCTAGGATTTTGCCTGTGCTTAGGTCTATTCCGTTTCTTTTTATATTAAAAAACTCCCCAGTCCTTGCCAATGACAAGCATATGCATAACATGATGCAGCCACCACCATACTTGAAATTATGAAGAGTGGTGCTCGGTGATGTGTTGTGTTGGATTTTCCATAAACATAACACTTTGTATTAAGGACAAAAAGTTCTTTGTCAATTTTTTTTGCAGTTTTACTTTGGTGCCTTATTGCAAACAGGATGCATGTTCTGGAATATTTTATTCTGTGTATTAGGTAGTTGTTGTGGAATTGTTAGATTACTTGTTAGATATTACTGCACTGTCGGAACTAGAAGCACAAGCATTTCGTTACACTCGCATTAACATCTGCTAACCATGTGTATTGACCAATACAATTTGATTTGATTTGATACCCCTTTTTTCCACATTTTGTTACAGCCTTCATTTAAAATAGATACAATTGAGATTTTTTTTGTCACTGGCCTACTCACAATACCCCATAATGTCAAAGTGTAATTATGTTTTTTTATACATTTGTACAAATGTTATTCAAAATGAAAAGCTGAAATGTCTTGAATCAATAAGTATTCAGTGTTTTTGTTATGGCAAGCCTACATACTGTAAGTTCAGTAGTAAAGGTTTCCTTAACAAGTCACATAAGTTGAACATCCCTTTGAGCATGGTAAAGTTATTCACTATACTTTGGATGGTGTATCGATACACCCAGTCACCACAAAGATACAGGTGTTCTTCCTAACTCAGTTGAGAGGAATGTTGTTGATCCATCCTCAGGGATTTCACCATGAGGCCAATGGTGACATTAAAACAGGTAGAGTTTAAAGCTACAATATTCACATAGAAAAGTGAGTTATAGATCTGTCATTCTCATTGAAAGCAAGTCTAAGAAGAGGTGGATATGTTCTATGTGCACTTTTTCCGTTTAAATTTCGTTTTTGCATCTTGTACTTTCGGTTTTGTACACCAGCTTAAAACGGCTGAAAATACTATGTTTTTGGATATGAAAAATATATTTTACAGCGGTTTAGATGGTACAATGATTCTCTACACTATACTTGCTTGTTTTGTCACATAAATTGAAATTAGGCGAACTATTCGAATTTTAGCAACCAGATGTTGGAGAAATTTCTGCATAGTGCACCTTTAATGGCTGTAATAGGAGAAAACTGAGGATGGATCAACAACATTGTAGTTACTCTATAATACTAACCTAAATAACAGGGTGAAAAGAAGAAAGCTTGTACACAAATCTAAACGGATGGAATAAGAATGTACATGTAAATATATGGATGAGCGATGACCGAGCGGCATAGCTAAGATACAATAGATGGTATAAAATACAGTATATACATATGCGATGAGTAATGTAAGATATGTAAACATTCTTAAAGTGGCATTATTTAAAGTGACTAGTGATCCATTTATTAAAGTGGCCATTGATTAGAGTCTGTATGTAGGCAGCAGCCTCTCTGTGTTAGTGATGGCTGTTTAACAGTCTGATGGCCTTGAGATAGAAGTTGATTTCAGTCTCTCGGTCCCAGCTTTGATGCACCTGTACTGACCTTGCTTTCTGGATGGTAGTGGGGTGAACAGGCAGTGGCTCGGGTGGTTGTTGTCCTTGATGATTTTTTTGGCCTTCATGTGACATCAGGCGCTGTAGCTGTCCTGGAGGGCTGSTAGTTTGCCCCGGTGATGCGTTGTGCAGACCGCACCACCCTCTGGAGAGCCTTTGCGGTTGAGGGTGGTGCAGTTGCCGTACCAGGTGGTGATACAGCCCCACAGGATGCTTTCAATTGTGCATCTGTAAAAGTTTGTGAGGGTTTTAGGTGACAAGCCAAATTTCTTCAGCCTCCTGAGGTTGAAGAGGTATTGTTGCGCCTTCTTCACCACACTGTCTGTGTGGGTGGACCATTTCAGTTTGTCTGTGATGTGTACGCYGAGGAACTTACAACTTTCCACTTTCTCCACTGCTGTCCCATCGATGTGGATTGGGGGGTGCTCCCTCTGCTGTTTCCTGAAGTCCACGATCATCTCCTTTGTTTTGTTGACGTTGAGTGAGAGGTTGTTTTCCTAACACCACACTCCGAGTTCCCTCACCTCCTCCCTGTAGGCTGTCTCGTTGTTGTTGGTAATCAAGCCCACTACTGTTGTGACGTCTGCAAACTTGATGATTGAGTTGGAGGCGTGCATGGCCACGCAGTCGTGGGTGAACATATTTAGCTTACGTTGATTGGACTATATTGTTTTGGGGATTTTTTTAGTTGTCACTGTATTAGACTAAGCATAGGTGAATTGATGATGTTGAAATGTTGAAGTTGAAATTGTGCTGGAATAGTGATGGCAGATCCTGTCCTGGTAACTCTTGGTGGTTCTAAATCAATAGTTGTTTTGTGGTCCAAAAATGTCAGAAACATTAACTTGCTTGACCATGCTGTAGGTCATGTAACTGTCTGTTACTGTACATGCAATATGCTTTGTGGACTCCACTGGACAGAGGTTGCTATCCGGTTTTGTGATAAAAACAAAAGGTGTGGTAGAATTTATTTTGCCACTATGTCTTCTTATTGGGGGGGCTTGGCCTCCACAGTGATTTTACCCACGCACTGCTACTGGTACAGTGATCAACACCATACATCAATCAAACAAGTAACTGAATCTTAACAACAGTACCTCAAATATACAGAATGATAAGGATACATCTACTAGTAATAAGGTTGCCTACTTGAGGATGCTAGACCAACAAGTCACAAAATGAGTGAGGTGTAAAAAGGCAAGGCATTTATGGATCTAGGGATACAGTACTTCTAGGTTTTAAGGAAGCATCAAAAGCAATACACTAAACAAAAATATAAACGCAACATGTAAAGTGCTGGTCCCATGTTTCATAAGCTGAAATAAAATATCCCAGAAATGTTCTATACTATATGCACAAAAAGCTTATTTCTCTCAGATTTTGTGCACAAATTTGTTTACATCCCTGTTAGTGAGGATGTTATCCTTTGTCAAGATAATCCATCCACCTGATGGGTGTGGCATATCAAGAAGCTGATTAAACAGCATGATCATTACACAGGTGCACCTTGTGCTGGGGACAATAAAAGGCCACACATAACAAAATGCCACAGATGTCTCATGTTTTGAGGGAGTGTGCAATTGGTGTAACAGTATAACTTTAGTCCGTCCCCTCGCCCCGAGCCGGGCGCGAATCAGGGACCCTCTGCACACATCAACAACTGACACCCACGAAGCATCGTTACCCATCGCTCCACAAAAGCCGCGGCTCTTGCAGAGCAAGGGGAACCACTACTTCAAGGTCTCAAAGCGAGTGACGTAACCGATTGAAACGCTATTAGCGCGCACCACCGCTACCTAGCTAGCCATTTCACATCCGTTACACTCATCCCCCCTTTTGACCTCCTCCTTTTCCGCAGCAACCAGTGATCCGGGTCAACAGCATCAATGTAACAGTATAACTTTATGTCCGTCCCCTCGCCCATACCCGGGCTCGAACCAGGGACCCTCTGCACACATCAACAACAGTCACCCACGAAACATCGTTACCCATCGCTCCACAAAAGCTGCGGCTCTTGCAGAGCAAGGGGAACCACTACTTCAAGGTCTCAAAGCGAGTGACGTAACCGATTGAAACGCTAYTGGCGCACACCACCGCTAACTAGCTAGCCATTTCACATCCGTTACACTAGCATGCTGACTGCAGGAGTGTCCACCAAAGCTGTTGCCAGATAATTGAATGTTAATTTCTCTACCATAAGCCACCTCCAACATCATTTTAGAGAATTTGGTAGTACATCCAACCGGCCTCAGAACCGCACACCACGTGTAACCACGCCAGCCTAGGACCTCCACATCCGGCTTCTTCACCTGTGAGATCGTCGGGGGGACTCTTTCTGATCGGCTGGGCCTGGCTCCCTAGTCGGTCGGCCTGGCTCCCAAGTGGGTGGGCCTGTGCACTCCCAGGCCCACCTATGGCTGCACTCCTGCCCAGTAATGTGAAATCCATAGATAAAGGCCTTATTTATTTATTTCAATTGACTGATTTCCTTATACGAACTGTAACTCAGCAAAATCTTAGAAATTGTTGTATGTTGAGTTTATATTTTTGTTCAGTATACATCCATGTAGAATATTAGAATTTTCTAAATTGCATCCACCACCTACTGTATGGTCCTTGTACCCAACACACATGGTTGTACCCAACACACATGGTTGGAAAACAGGCCTAGCCTCCTGTAACCACTCTGTACTGCATTCAAGGACTCTGGACTGATTAAATGCGAAAGGTAGAGGATATGAGAGAGGCCTAGACATAGAAATAGATGTCACAGACAGAGAGAATAGGAAGTAGGAACAGAAGAAGAGGCGTAGACCATAGAAATTAATTACTAGAACGGATATCCCCATTCAATTCATGATGGGTGGACCGGCATTATCGTCTATTCTAGTAATTATATTTCTATGTCCTAGACGACTGATAGGCCAGGAATGATCCTCTTATTTAATAGAGGAGTCAGCCAGAAGAAAAGGCTGAGTAATCCTGGTCTCAGTTTCAGGTACCCTCCTTAGTACATCAGCTGGGAATAATAAACATGGTCAATCGTGTGATCCCAGTTTCCTTGGGTCCCATTCTTTCTCAAGGAGAGATAGAGAAACTGATGGTGGTGGGGGAATGCTTGGGTTCAGGGTGGGGAGATTGGAGATCAAGTATACCCTCCTTACAGCAGATGGGACTAAATATTGTCTCTCAATGGCTGCGATCATGATGACAATCCCTGCAATTCCAGTTTCCTCGGGTCCCATTCTTTCTCAAGGAGAGGGAGAATAACTGGAATGCTGCTCGGCTCCAGGGTCGAGAGATGTGAAATCCGGAGATCCAATGAGGCTTATTAAAAAAACATGCCCTGGATGTACTTCATGATGAACAAGACCTTCAACATGCCTCCTATGAAAATATGAGTTATGGTCAGTACTGAAACTGTAGCCATGGGCAACCAATGGAATCAGTATCAGAAATGAATGCAGAGAGTTCTCTAAGAGTGATTGTTGACACTTAAGTGGTTTTAATCCCAGTGTTCTTTCATTGTGTTTTTCATTAGTTGTTTATTTAGGTATATTCAGTGAGTCCCCATTACAATGCCGCTATCCTAAATGGCATTCTATTCCCTATGTAGTGCACTACTTTTGATCAGGTCCCAAGGGCACTATATCGGGAATAGACTGCCATTTGGAACATACACTTGGTTTCTGAGAAATAAACAAATTAATACATGTGAAKTAGCAATGTGTGTGTGTGTGTGTGTGTTAAAGGAACCATGTAAGCCATTAGAGGAAGCAGTCCCAAAGGTAAGGTAAGACAGTTAATGCATTAGGCCCAGTTACGTTGACCTCAAAAAGTCATTAACAGACAACTCATTTTATGTTAACAGACTGTACTTGAAGTAGGTTAAATGCTCCCCCAAAGGTAAGGATGTGATCTCTAATTCTATAGCTTCTACCATAGCTGCAGGAAGTAGTTTGAGGGTGGGCTGCTGTGATCTATTTTTGCAGACAGGGAATGCAAAAAATAATAATTGCCTGCATTGAAGAAGTCTATATCAGTATATCAGTCTGCTAATACAAGACTAGGAAAGGCCCAGTGCACTACTTTTGTGAAGCAATTTAAACTAAATGTATTTGTATTGTTTACCAGTATTTGTAACTTGAGTCTGATAATTATCTGTACAAAACAGTTAATCTGATAATACTTGTGGAATATAAAAACACTTGCTTTATATATGTTTTCCAGATTTTTAAAAATACTTTGCAAATGTAACTTATTTCTATGTGAAAACTGAAATGTGTTTATTCATCATTCCTTTTCAGTAGAAACACTTATCCAGAGCAACTTACAGTAGTGAGTGCATATATTTTCATACTTATACTTATTTGTACTGTACTTATTTGTAATCGAACCCACAACCCTAGCATTGCAAACGCAATGCTCTACCAACTGAGCCACATCATCACAGTTATCAGATCAAGCACTGTAAAACTAATGTGTGGGAACTAGCTGGCAGGCTACTCTACTCACTGCAGCATTTAACTGGTCTCGAAAAAGTCACACGGAGGTCGGTTGGTGCAGTCCCTCAGAAGTGCTGAGAGGAGGGAAAAACACACACGCATGCACGCACACAGCCACGCACGACACACACAGCCCTTTCCTCCCTGCTTAGAAGAGAAGAGCTGTTAGGTTGGGTGAGTCATTGATATTGAATCAATGTCAGTAAAGAGGAAAAAGCTACTGTAGGTGTTAAGTGCGAGAGGGAGGGGGAGGGGGAGGAGGAGAGAGGAAGACACCCCACTGTACTGTAGCCTATGTAGCGAGCTCTGCTAGCAGCATGACATCAAGGCCAAGGACAGGAAGGAAAACGATGATGATCATAATTTATAAGCAGCTAGCCTTACCTTGACTTCTCTCTCGTTTCGAACAGCACAAGCTGTTCCATGATGCCGTCTCTCTCTTCAGCACCACCTATACATTATTTAAAATATAGGATTGTCTCTTTATAGTGCACTACTTTTGGATACATTCATAATATATTCTCAGAGATAAATCAATCAACGCAAATGACTGCTGCTGTGACTGGCTTGGTGTCATGATGTAATCATTTTGTTATAGAAGGTTATTCATCAGATGGACCCCATACCTTTACTTTTTTAATGCTATTTTAGACCAGGAGGTGTAGTCATATTTGTATATGTGTGTGTGTGTGTGTGTGTGTGTGTGTGTGTGTGTGTGTGTGTGTGTGTGTGTGTTGTGGTGGTTGTGTGTGTGTGTGTGTGTGTGTGTGTGTGTGTGTGTGTGTGTGTGTGTGTGTGTGTGTGTGTGTGTGTGTGTGTGTGTGTGTGTGTGTGTGTGTGTGTGTGTGTGTGCACTACCGTCAAAAGTTTAGGGTCACTTTGAAATGTCCTTGTTTTGAAAGAAAAGCAAAGTTTTGTGTCCATTAAAATGACATCAAATTGATCAGAAATACAATGTAGACACTGTTAATGTTGTGAATGACTATTGTAGCTTGGAACGGATGATTTTTAATGGTATATCTACATAGGTGTACAGAGGCCCATTATCAGCAACCATCACTCCTGTGTTCCAATGGCACGTTGTATTAGTTAATCCAAGTTTATCATTTTAAAAGGCTAATTTATCATTAGAAAACAAGTCCTCAACTGGCAGCTTCATTAAATAGTACCCGCAAAACACCAGTCTCAACGTCAACAGTGAAGAGGTGACTCCGGGATGCTGGCCTTCTAGGCAGAGTTGCAAAGAAAAAGCTATATCTCAGACTGGCCAATAAAAATAAAAGATTATGATGGCCAAAAGAACACAGACACTGGACACATCATCACCGCCAAACCACTCTTCTTAACAGCCGCCCGCATAACCGTGAAGCCAGCCACACCAATGTGTCGGAGGAAACACCGTTCAACTGACGACCAAGGTCAGCCTGCAGGCACCCGGTACACCACAAGGAGTCGCTAGAGTGCGACAATGCTGGACCAATTGTGCGCCGCCCTATGGGACTCCCAATCACAGCCAGTTGTGACACAGACTGGGCTCGAACACAGGTCTGTAGTGACACCTGTAGTACTGCAATGCAGTGCCTTAAACCACTGTGCCACTCAAGAGGCCAATACACATGTATTTGAACCCAGGTTTGATCCATTTACACTGAAAGTTGTCCCGAAGTGATCTATTTTATACCCATGTATTTCTCGGCACATCGTACTTATTTTGTGAGAAATGTATTATGAGAAAAATGAAACATGATAAAACATGCATAGCTCATTACGCATTAAATGTGCTTATATAATGTATTATTAAATTCAAAAGTTCCACGTCTGAAATACATTTCTTGTCGTTATGAATGGGAGCTATGCAAGACACAGTGTACTGTCACACCCTTTGCACATATTAACCCTTTACAAATTGTCTTGAATTTACATTTCCCATACCCATGTATTTCTCAGCACATACTGTACATACAGTATTACTGCTTCTATGAAGAATATACGGTCATAGAAAAGTCCTCGATCTGAAAATAGTCAAAAATATCTGGTCGAAATGAACTGGAACTAAGCAGGAGACAGTTGTTATGTGATCAAATAGACAAAGCCTCCCTCTCTCAAGGTCTAATAATGAGGACAATTCAGTCCATGACAATCCTCTGGGCTCCTGTTGCATGACTCAGTACTGAAGAGACCCATTTAATTATATAAGATAAAGCCTAGGGCTTGAAGGGACAGATCAGGTATTATTACACAGACATTGTATGGAGAAAACATCTGAAGGGAATATATTATGCAGACATGGTATGTCTGTGTAGTAATACTATGAAAATATCTGTCTCTGCCTCTGTCTGCCTCTGTCTTTGTCACTGCTTCTCCCTTTCTCCCTGTCTCCCTGTCTCTGCCTCTGTCTGCCTCTGTCTTTGTCACTGCTTCTCTCTTTCTCCCTTTCTCCCTGTCTCCCTGTCTCCCTGTCTCCCTGTCTCCCTGTCTCTTCCTCTTGAATTATCTGGAGTTTGGAACAGAGGCAATCCTCAATTAAAAAATATTGTAGCCGTGAGCAGAGCAAAAGTCACTCTTTCGGCCTTAGTCTGCCTCTGTCTGATTGTCTGACTCTGCCCCTGTCTGACTCTGCCTCTGCCTCTGTCTGCCTCTGCCTCTGTCTGACTCTGAATCTGTCTGACTCTGCCTCTGCCTTTGTGACTGGAGTGGAGGCAATGCACCATTTAGGGTTGTGTGATTTATTGCTTGAGGAGGCAGAAACAAATCTGCTTTGCTCTCCCTGGGGGGACAGGAGAAACTGTGATGTTTGGCGAATCTTGCTGAGACCCACTGTTCTTTATCCCACCACAACACTGTGTTACACTGCCCACAGCAACTTTAGATATAGCCTAGGTGCGCTTTAATCCTAATGTATAGTAATTGGAGACTATCTGGGCATTCTGGACTGGACTCGTTTTAGGGGTTAATATCTTGAACTGTTGCCATCCTAGGTGTTCACTTATCAAAACAAATCTTATCTGGTAAAGAAAGCATGGCAGTTACATGCTTTCCTTTAGCATGTAAATGCAGGCTTCTGGCCGATTTTTTAAAATTAAAAAGTCTATAATAAAATTGTGTCGGCCAAATTGTCAGGAAAAATGTAATCCATTACAAAATAATCATTTTATTTATTGATGGAGATATCTGTCGATGTGATCCAACTTAAAAGGCAAATATACTTCACAGGCTGACAAATCCTCAAGCTGCTTGGAAATGAGTGTTTGTATTTTTACGAGGTCCTCATAAGGGACTTCAGCTACCCCGACTGGGCAAAATTGGCAATGATTGTGTTGATTATCCCCGTTTCCAGTGTGCCTGCTGAGAGGGGATTGTTTCTTCCGAAACAGTGTAAAGACGGCCTCAAGATCGCACCTTCTTGAGGACAAAGGAGGCTGATGCGCGTCACAAGTTGCTCCAAGGAGTTGGACAGTTTAAACTTCACAACAGCAGCGGCTCCCTTTGAGCAGTAAATATGAGGCAAATCATTGTGTTCGTCAGGCCCAGTCCTAGCAGTTCTGCTGCTGCACCAGACAAGATCAGCATATGCCGCCTGTGTCATATATAGTAAAACATAGTTTGGGGGAATGGATATATAGTAAAACATAGTTTGGGGGAATGGATTGATAAACTAGAGTAGAGTAATGATGTCAATCATGCGCAATTGGTGCATTTCAGATGAGCTTATTCAGTAGCACATGGAAACGAAACATCGTTGCCAACTATTCACATTGGAGAGTTACAATGTTGCAATCTCTAGGCAGCCAACTGCCTATTGTAGGAACCAGAGTTATCAATAAGCCACGTAAATCATAAATTACAATTAACAGAACATTTATTAACATCTTCCAGTACAGCTGTAAAAAGAGTGAGATATAATTTGAGCTTTGGAAACAAGTGCTTTCATAAATGCATGGGCGGGCCTCGTTTCACAGGATTATTGTAAAATAATCTTTCTCTCAATGCACCAGCCTTTACAATTTCTTCATTTTGTGGCCGCCTAGAGTGGCCTCTTTCCACTGCTGTGGTGCTGAATCGCAGCGGGAATGGGGAATGGGGCGGGCCGGTCCTGGTGTTTGTAGACAGCCATGTTTTGTTATTTATTAGGCCTAATTAAAATGATCATGCCTAGGCTAAATTCAATTAGAGATGCCTAGAAAACAGTTGTGTTTTGTTACTTATTAATTAAAAATGTTCATACCAACAGCAAATTATATTATACAAATATTATATTTTTGAAGTTGTGTTTTTTACTGTGTAGGGGACTTGTTCTTCTAGGCTAAATGTTTTTTTAAATGTTTTTTTTAATGATATTCAGTTATAATTTATGATGAAGATGCAACAGGCAATGTTTTGCTTTTCAATAAAACCTTTCATGTTGGTATAAGAACATCGTTCTACTTTATTTTATTACAACTTTACAGGCTAATTTCTATTTCTTTTAAGATTAATTAGAATAATCTAAATGTGATTTTCAGCACCGTAGGTGGACGTCCTAATGCGTTAAGCACCCAATGGATATGGATGTCCGGTAAATTTCTCAAATGTTTGGTCAATTAAAATCTTGCCGGCCACGTTGTCCAGCGCCACATTTTCCCAACGGAAACCCTGGGCAGTCAATGGCAATATTTTATACGTTTATACTTGGTAATTCAAACCACCCTATTCCCTAATAGTGCACTACTTTTAACCAGAGCCCTAAGGGTGCCATTTGGAATGCATACATGTTCTGTTATAATCCTTTTGTCATAAGTATTTTACTGTGAAGAGAAAACTCTTTCAGGAGAACTTGGGATGAAACTAATTGGTTGAACACTGCAATGTTCTACAGACAGATATAGTAGCATGGAGAGAACCATATCCAATCTGTAAACTCTGTTTCTATCTGCAGCGTTATGCAATGTTAGGCTAGCCAGCATTGGGACAGCCTAAGCTAAGTACACCCCTGACTTTCCAAGTATTGCTGCCACTGTCCAAATGGAGGGGGAGATTCTGTTAAAAACATGCTTAAACAAAACAAGTAAACACAATACATTATATTACTCCCATCCAACACAGCACACCTCAATTCTAAAACACATCCACAGTCATCATTTTCCAACCATTGCCCTTCTCGTACCTGGAGGCCCTCACTCCACAAAAGTATGGGATTTCTATGGTTACGGCCAACTATGCTGTAAACAATGATGCACAGGCCTTTGGAAAGTATTCAGACCCCTTGACTTTTTCCAAATTTTGTTATGTTACAGCCTTATTCTAAAATTGATTAAATTGTTTTTTTACCCTCACTAATCTACACACCAATACCCCATAATGACAAAGCAAAAATAAGTATTCAGACCCTTTACTTAGTACTTTGTTGATGCACCTTTGGCAGCGATTACAGCCTCGAGTCTTCTTGGGTATGACTCTACAAGCTTGGCACATCTATATTTGGGGAGTTTCTCCCATTCTTCGCTGCAGATCCTCTCAAGCTCTGTCAGGTTGGATGGGGAGTGTTGCTGCACAGCTATTGTCAGGTCTCTCCAGAAATGTTCGATCGGGTTCAAGTCCGGGCTCTGGCTGGGCCACTCAACGACATTCAGAGACTTGTCCTGAAGCCACTCCTGCGTTGCCTTGGCCGTGTGCTTAGGGTCGCTGTCCTGCCCCAGTCTGAGGTCCTGAGCGCTCTGGAGCAGGTTTTCATCAAGGATCTCTCTGTACTTTGCTCAGTTCATCTTTGCCTCTATCCTGACTAGTCTCCCAGTCCCACCCGCTGATTAATATCCCCACAGCATGATGCTGCTTCACTGTAGGGATGGTGCCAGGTTTCCTCCAGATGAGGCGCTTGGGGGCAAACTACCTGCCCTCCAGGACACCTACAGAACCCGATGTCACAGGAAGGCCAAAAAGATCAGTGGCTTTGAATCCACCGGTCAGTCATATTGGCACTTCCCAGTAGGAGCAGTCCTCCATAGGAATGAATGGAATTCTACCGTATTTCAATATGCTATATGCTAAAATATGGTCAGTCATCCAGGGTTTATGCACATCATTGGCCATAAGTCTATTTCCTGCTTGTGATGCTGATAAAATCAGTACAGGTCTTGATTTTAGGAGACCAGGGATCCAAATGAATGCAAATACTGTATATCTGAGCTCAATAGTTACTGTATCAACTAAAGGAGACAGAGAGAGTGAGAGAGAGCGAGAGCGAGAGTGAGAGAGATTGTTTGAATGCCAATGGCTGTTCTGAATAGCTTATTGTAATTAATGTACACACGGAGTGCTCAGCTCAGTGTGCCACAATTAACCACTCCCAGTACCTTGATGTAGAACACTTTTCCATACTTAACCATCCGTTTGCCAGTGTAATCATTTATTATTCATGGCTTGCCTGACCTGGGGCCGTCCAAAGCAGCCTAACATCCCTCACAGGCCTGCTAGCAGACTGTAAGAACAACACAAGCCTTGTCACTCTTGATTTCCTCTCCTTCGTAACATTACAGTTAACTCTCTACCCCAGGCACTATACGCCAACAGTACAAACCACTACCACACTGCTGGCTCTCTACACCCAAATAGAATAGGATGCAATAGAATAATATACAATAAAATATACTTCATCATCCATTTGGTTAGAGTGGAAATTCTTAGTCTTGTGCCTTTATCAATACACTCCTAGACACACACAAGGGTTGAGAGGCACAGGGTCAGCTGCAGACCACCACACTGGCTAATGATAGGAACTGGACCAGGATTGATTCCCTTTCTGCTTCAAAATACACATTGTTTTCCCTGATTAATTTATACATGGGATTGTTGTTGTAGCCTATAGCAACAAAAATAGGTGAAGACAAGCGTAGGGGAAATACATTTGGCCCTTATTGGGTTGTGCCGTGGCGGAGATCTTTGTGGGCTATACTCGGCCTTGTCTCAGGATGGTAAGTTGGTGGTTGAAGATATCACTCTAGTGGTGTAGGGGCTGTGCTTTGGCAAAGTGGGTGGGGTTATATCCTTCCTATTTGGCCCTGTCCGGGGGTATCATCGGATGGAGCCACAGTGTCTCCTGACCCCTCCTGTCTCAGCCTCCAGTATTTATGCTGCAGTAGTTTATGTGTCAGAGGCCTAGGGTCAGTTTGTTATATCTGGAGTACTTCTCCTGTCTTATCCGGTGTCCTGTGTGAATTTAAGTATGCTCTCTCTAATTCTCTCTTTCTTTCTCTCTTTCTTTCTCTCTCTCGGAGGACCTGAGCCCTAGGACCATGCCTCAGGACTACCTGGCATGATGACTCCTTGCTGTCCCCAGTCCACCTGGCCATGCTGCTGCTCCAGTTTCAACTGTTCTGCCTGCGCCTATGGAACCCTGACCTGTTCACCGGACGTGCTACCTGTCCCAGACCTGCTGTTTTCAACTCTCTAGAGACAGCAGGAGCGGTAGAGATACTCTTAATGATCGGCTATGAAAAGCCAACTGACATTTACTCCTGAGGTGCTGACTTGCTGCACCCTTGACAACTACTGTGATTATTATTATTTGACCATGCTGGTCATTTATGAACATTTGAACATCTTGGCCATGTTCTGTTATAATCTCCACCCGGCACAGACGGTTTTGGTCTTTCTAGTGAGTTTTTCCTAGCCACCGTGCTTCTACACCTGCATTGCTTGCTGTTTGGGATTTTAGGCTGGGTTTCTGTACAGCACTTTGAGATATTAGCTGATGTAATAAGGGCTATATAAATTAATTTAATTTGAAATATATATATATATATACTGATCAGTGTTAAATCTCCATGGATTTGACACTCTGACAGGATTGCCTTGGAGTCCTGGATCAAGGCATCGGAAACTGCAGTCCAACCAGGTACGGATGTTTAAATTGGGTTCAATGCAAAGGTGGTGCAGTGATAAACTGAGGCCATCCTCTGGACAGATCCAGTATTACATGGGGCATGCAAATCTGCAAATGGTCGACTTTCCAAGTAGAGACATACTGCAAGTGGCCAATTGCAACCAATGTAGCTCTGTGCTATGCAATGGGCTTGTTCGACATTCCAACCGACAGTGCAGGCAGACTATTCTACAAATCACCTTGCATCATAACGACTCATTATTATTTGTAGATCATTCAGTCAGTCACTATTCAGCCACAATGCATCATGAATGTGATGCTCTCGAACATAGCCATTATCAGAGACGGAATAATAAGAGCAGACAGCTGTTATTGGGCAGTTTCCCATTGCCTCTGGGTATTCCCTCTCTCGTGTGACCATATCTGAGGATGTTTGAACACATGCTCATGCGCGAGAAGGAACGCCCACTTACAGACAAGAACATTGACCAATTTTATCAATGGTAAACGACATCTTCATTATCCACCATCTTTGCCATTACCGMTGGATTTCTTACAACCCTACGAATGGGAGATTACATGCACATGCGTGCGAAAGCAAATTTGATTGCAACCAAAAAACCCACAAGAATAAGGCCTTGTTCCTTTGCTTAAAACGATTCCCTGCGTCTTTGCAGTTGCACCTCCGTTGCATGCCTGCCTCAGCTGGGACAACTTCAGAGATTCCTGTTTTTCTACAGTCAAAATAGGAATCTCTGATGTTGTCCAAGGTTCTCACAAAATAGATGGAAGAGGAAGGGAAACAATTAAATTCAAAAGGCTTTATTGGCATGGGAAAAATGTTTACATTGCCAAAGCAAGTGGAATAGATAAACAAAAGTGAAATAAACAATTAGAAATGAACAGTAAACATTACTCAAAAAAGTTACAAAAGAATAGACATCCAACACCCTATTTTTTCTGTTTCAATGGAAGTTAATGAACTAAGTAGACTAGACACAGCTGATATCGCATTGGTGTCCATGGGAGAGCCAACCCCTTAATTTACCGGAACTGAATTATTTTCAGTGGCAAAAGGGCTGAGAGTGAACGATCTTCATTTATCTGCCATCTCTGACTACAAATCGATCCACATGACAGTGGCACTGCCGTTTTCAACTAAATGTACGTGTGCGAGGAGGAGCGGGGTACGGAAAGTAGTGCAGCCAAACTTGATTTCGAACAATAACGACACACAGTTTATTTTTATTATAACTGGATTATAGCTCCCTTCCAAATGTCAGATGGGAAACCTCCCATCCAATTGGCGATAGATTTTTATGTGACTATTCTAACATTTGCATTATGAAATACGCAGCATTTCCCTACCAGTAGCGTACAAAAACTGTTGCTCTAGCCAACAGCTCGCAGATAGACTGCGGCTAGGGTAGTCTACATGATGGATCTGACACTCACACAAAAACGACACATTCACATGCACTACATACGCGCACATACACTTTCACACTCATCCTATGCTGCTGCAACTCTGTTCTTACTTCACTTTTATTATTATCTATCTTAGTCACTTTGCCCTGCCTTTATGTACATATTTTCCTCAAATACCTGATACCCCTGCACATAGCCCAATTTTGGACTAAAGGAGCCTAACATTACTCCTTAAGACCTTACATGTTCTGTTAAAAGGCGAATTGGTTCTGGAAGCCAAAACCGCCAAATACTCCATCTAAATGTGAATCGATTCTCAATTGCGGTACGTTTCTAGAAGCGTTGTTTTTGTTATTTCATTCAAAAGTAGTGATTAGGATAGTTTTGTTGCCAAAAATCTGGATAATCTTGATCCACTGCAAGGGTAGATTCAGAAATGTGAAAGGCACTACAAACAAGAAATGTCCATGTAACTAAGGTGAGGTTTAAAAAACGTTATTACATCTGAAAACCAAAGGTTCATTATGGTAAATTAACTGAAGTATAGGTATGAGGTCAGTTTTTATATTGAGAAGTGTCAAATAAATAAATGAATGTACTTAAGGTAAAGTTGAAGTCGGAAGTTTACATACACTTAGGTTGGAGTCATTAAAACTAGTTTTTAACCACTCCACAAATGTCTTGTTAACAAACTATAGTTTTCGCAAGTCGGTAGGACATCTACTTTGTGCATGACACAAGTAATTTTTTCAACAATTGTTTACAGACAGATTATTTCACTTATAATTCACTGTATCACAATTCCAGTGGGTCAGAAGTTTACATACACTAAGTTGACCCTGCCATTAAACAGCTTGGAAAATTCCAGAAGAAAAGAGCTTCTGGATATCAGAACAACGATTATTCACCTCAAACTGGACAAATATTTTTTCTTAAACAGCTTGGAAAATTCCAGAAAATGATGTCATGGCTTTAGAAGCTTACATAATTTGAGTCAATTGGAGGTCTACCTGTGGATGTATTTCAAGGCCTACCTTCAAACTCAGTGCCTCTTTGCTTGACATCATGGGAAAATCAAAAGAAATCAGCCAAGACCTCCCAAAAAAATGTAGACCTCCACAAGTCTAGTTCATCCTTGGGAGCAATCGCCTGAAGGTACCACGTTCATCTGTACAAACAATAGTACGCAAGTATAAACACGATGGGACCACGCAGCCATCATACCGCTCAGGAAGGAGACATGGTCTGTCTCCTAGAGATTAACGTACTTTGGTGCGAAAAGTGCAAATCAATCCCAGAACAAAAGCAAAGGACCATGTGAAGATGCTGGAGGAAACAGGTACAAAAGTATCTATATCCACAGTAAAACGAGTCCTATATCGACATAACCTGAAAGGCCGCTCAGCAAGGAAGAAGCCACTGCTCCAAAACCGCCATAAAAAAAGCCAGACTACGGTTTGCAACTGCACATGGGGACAAAGATCGTACTTTTTGGAGAAATGTCCTCTGGTCTGATGAAACAAAAATAGAGCTGTTTGGCCATAATGACCATTGTTATGTTTGGAGGAAAAAGGGGGAGGCTTGCAAGCTGAAGACCACCATCCCAACCGTGAAGCACGGGGGTGGCAGCATCATGTTGTGGGGGTGCTTTGCTGCAGGAGGGACTGGTGCACTTCACAAAATAGATGTCATCATGAGGAAGGAAAATTATGTGGATATATTGAAGCAACATCTCAAGACATCAGTCAGGAAGTTAAAGCTTGGTCGCAAATGGGTCTTCCAATTAGACAATGACCCCAAGCATACTTCCAAAGTTGTGGCAAAATGGCTTAAGGACAATAAAGTCAAGGTATTGGAGTGGCCATCACAAAGCCGTGACCTCAATCCTATAGAAAATTTGTGGGCAGAACTAAAAAAGCGTGTGTGAGCAAGGAAGACTACAAACCAGACTCAGTTACACCAGCTCTGTCAGGAGGAATGGGCCAAAATTCACCCAAATTATTGTGGGAAGCTTGTGGAAAGCTACCCGAAACGTTTGACCCAAGTTAAACAATTTAAAGGCAATGCTACCAAATACTGATATAGTGGATGTAAACGTCTGACCCACTGGGAATGTGATGAAAGAAATAAAAGCTGAAATAAATCATTCTCTCTACTATTATTCTGACATTTCACATTCTTAAAATAAAGTGGGGATCCTAACTGACATAAAACAGGGAATTTTTACTTGGATTAAATGTCAGGAATTGTGATAAACTGGGTTTAAATGTATTTGGCTAAGGTGTATGTAAACTTCTGACTTCAACTGTAAATGCAGGCTCTATTATGTTTTATTTTAGGTACCTTTATTCATGTGGTTTGCTAATTTCTGTTTCCCTATGACAGTGTAGAAATAGTACATAATCTGTCTCGTAACAATGGCATGGTGTAGGCCTGTTCAAAGCACTGAAAATCTGTATTATGGAATTTGATATTGTGGTATCTGGATCAGAATGATCCTATCCGATTATTTTCACACAAAAAAAGAGGATTACAGAATCCTGATCATTCTGATTCTGATGAAAACATTTCAAAAACTGGGCAATGGCATAAATCTGGTGGCCATCAATGGTTGCAATTTTATGATTGTTTCTCTGTGGTCATTGTGTCCCACTGGAGTCAAAATAAAAATAAAAGCAGTGTGTCTTGTCTACTAACTTTGATAAATACATAGAATAGTGTATGTTTGACTAAAATCCCGAAGTATCCCTTTAATCCAGAGTTAATTCCTATTAGTATAATGCAAAAACACTGTTTCAGTAAGTGATTTTGAGTGTTGTTTTAACACTATATGGTGTTTGCATATTTCCCATGGTGCCTTTTCTTTGAGTGAATTGTAAAGTTACCGACTGTATTTTGTTTGTGACAGAGACATGATTGTTGAATTATTTCCTTTTAAAGGCCTGTGGCTTCCACCAAATGAGTACCTAAGGAAATGTTTTCATAACTTTATGGCAATTAATCATAAGTCCTTTCTTTGTTGGCTTCGTTTTAACCTAACACAGTGGTGTTTGGAAAATTCTGGTTTACAAATTACAGGCCACATCAGGACTGCAATTCACATTATAATAGCTGGCAAATTGATGTGTAATTCCTTTTGGAATCCTGTCAGAGTTAGGATATCCAACAGTTGGAATTTTATATTCAACCACAACCTGCATTCAGAATTACATCCAGGGTTAGAATCTCTGGTACAGGAGACTAAACTATTTAAATGGGAACAACCATTTCAGTAACGGGTGCAATAAATCTAACTAACTGATTGGATTCGTTTAGAATTGTTTTATTTATCTTTGTGTAGCATAAGATTAAATCAATCAATGTACATTCAAAAACACAGATATTAAAACAATCCTGAAAAAAATATATACCTTCATAGCATGCTGGGAAATATGATAATGACGGGTGTGGTTTTGATGGGATTGTTTCACTCTCCACTGTGTAAAACAATGGTTATTAAAACCAACACAGGGGTTATTTTACACAATGACTGTTAATTTAACTCTGTCTGAGTAAATTTAACTCCTGACTACTTTTTTACATTATAAGTGAATTTGTCCAAATACTTATGACTTCTTCAAATGAGGGGACTAGATAGATGAAGTGCTTTCATTTCTAAACGGTAAAACAAATATGTATGAAAATACCCTCAAATAAAATGGTGACCTTCTGTACTGTCGCTTCATATGAAACATTTGATCTCRAATCCAAAATGCTGGAGTATAGTGCCAAATTCAAACATTTAAGTTAGGTCACAGCAAAATCACAGAAAAACACAGCCATTTTTCCAGCCAAAGACAGGAGTCACAAAAAGCAGAAATAGAGATAAAATGAATCACTAACCTTTGATGATCTTCATCAGATGACACTCAAATGACTTCATGTTACACAATACATATATGTTTTGTTCGATAAAGTTCCTATTTATATCCAAAAACCTCAGTTTAAATTGGCGCCATGTTCAGAAATGCCTCCAAAATATCCAGAGAAATTGCAGAGCCACATCAAATAACAGAAATATTCATCATAAACTTTGATGAAAGATACATGTTTTACATAGAATTAAAGATACACTTGTTCTTAATGCAACCACTGTGTCAGATATCAAAAAAGCTTTACGGCAAAAGCACAATATTCAATAATCTGAGAACAGCGTTCAGCCACAAAAGCAAGCCATACAGTTACCCGCCAAATTCTGGAGTCAACAAAAGTCATAAATAGCATTATAAATCTTCACTTACCTTTGCTGATCTTCATCGGAATGCACTCCCAGAACTCCCACTTCCACAATACATTTTTGTTTTGTTCGGTAATGTCCATCATTTATGTCCAAATAGCTACTTTTGTTAGCGCATTTGGTAAACAAATCCAAAGTCACGAAGCGCGTTCACTAAAAGCAGACAAAATGTCAAAAAGTTCCGTAACAGTCAGTAGAAACATGTCAAACGATGTATTGACGATGAATCTTTAGGATGTTTTTAACATAAATCTTCAATAATGTTCCAACCGGAGAATTCCAATTCCATGCGATGGAACAGAGCTCGCTCTCACATGAACGCGCATGGTCAGTGCATGTTCAGGTCATGGCAGACCTTACTCATTCCCCTCTCCTTCGGCCCCACTTSACAGTAGAAGCATCAGACAAGGTTCTAAAGACTGTTGACATCTAGTGGAAGCCGTAGGAAGTGCAAACTGACCCATATCCCACTGTGTATTTGATAGGCGATGAGTTGAAAACCTACAAAGCTCAGATTTCCCACTTCCTGGTTGGATTTTTTTCTCAGGTTTTTGCCTGCCATATGAGTTTTGTTATACTCACAGACATCATTCAAACAGTTTTAGAAACTTCAGAGTGTTTTCTATCCAATACTAATAATATGCATATATTAGCAACTGGGACTGAGGAGCAGGCAGTTTACTCAGGGCACCTCTGGGCACCTTTTCATCCAAGCTACTCAATACTGCCCCTGCAGCCATAAGAAGTTTTAACTTGGCTGTCCAAATAAATACAGATGGGAGTATATTCATAGGTTGCACCTCCGCCACTCGGTCACATCAAGCCATTGTTATGAATGCTTTCAAGCCGCCCTCTGCCATAGTGGTGCCCAAAAGTCGTAATAAACCCAGTCATTCTGAACGGGGGCTAGTGGTTGTTTTGTCTAAATTACACAATAGTGGCCTGTAAATATGATAACATTGCTAAAGTAGGCAAATATTTAGTAGGAAACAACTTTGTCATCATTATCATGTCGTCAAATGTACTKTAGACAGATGGCGTCAAAAATAGCTAGCAATGCTCACGTTAGCTATCTAAGATCCGGTGGTCCCCCCTCAATCTTAGCTGGCTAGTGAACGTTATACTGCATCTAAAGTCTTTCTGGCGACATTAAAATGATTAAAAAAGTTTTTTCCTACTAATTATTTGCCTCCTTTAGAAATGCCATTGTATTTCCAAGCCACTGCAATGCACTTTTGATGAAATCATCCTCGGCGGCAATTTATAATGCATTGAGTAGAAATGACAGTATTCAGACGTACAGTAGTAGCTTACAGGTCAATGGAAAAGGTGAACTGTCTGTTCTACTGTTAATTTCTAGCCCTTTCTCCTTCCCCCATTTGACACCCAGGTGGCGACAATCATGTCTGTGCCTGGCAGATATATCAGCGTGGATGTTGTCCCACCACCTCAAGCACAACAAGACAGAGCTGCTCTTCTTCCCGGGGAAGGGCCTGTCCGCTCCAAGACCTCTCCATCACAGTTGACAACTCCACGGTGTCCCCCTCCCAGAGTGTAAAGAACCTTGGCGTGACCCTCAACAACAACCTGTCATTCTCTGTAAACATCAAAGCAGTGACTCGCTACTACAGGTTCATGCTCTACAACATCCATAGAGTACGACCCTGCCTCACACAGGAAGCGATGCAGGTCCTAATCCAGGCACTTGTCATCTCCCGTCTGGACTACTGCAACGAGCTGTTGGCTGAGCTCAGCACTTGTGCCATCAAACCCCTGCAAATTATCCTGAATGCTGCAGCCCACCTGGTGTTCAACCTTCCAAAGTTCTCCAATGTCACACCGCTCCTCCGCACACTCCACTGGCTTCCAGTCGAAGCAAGCATCCACTACAAGACCATAGTACTTGCCTACGGAGCAGCAAGAGGAACTGCCCCTTCCTACCTTCAGGCTATGCTCAAACCCTACACCCCAACACGAGCACTACGTTCTGCCACCTCTGGTCTCTTGACCCTCCCACCCCTACGGGATGGTCCAAGCTCTTCTCTGTCCTGGCATCCCAATGGTGGGACAGGTTCCCCCTGAAGCTAGGAGAGCAGAATCCCAGCCCCTTCTTCCGAAAAACATCTGAAACCCTACCTCTTCAAAGAAAACAGCACCCACCCTCTCCTCCTCACCCCTCCCAATAAAAATATTTTTTTGTCAACTAACACTCACACTTGACTTTTTTCATCGCTTACTAGCTCTGACTTTGCTGATGGCTATTTTGAGAAAATATTGACTTACTATGACTGTGATGTGGTTGTCCCACCTAGCTACAGTAGCAAATGTAACCCAACCAGAGTATGTGAGCAGAGCTGAGCTGGAGCGGAGCGAGAAGTGGAAGGTTCCCAATCTGACTGGAGCGTGGAGGGAGATTCCCAAAGGCTGGAGCCTCGGCCTTCTCGCCCACTCCAATTTCGCTCCAGTAGCGCTCACTTCACTGACTCAGGGAATGCCCGCCCCAGCATGCATTTACTTGTTTGCTGCGATAGCCCCTTGCTTTAGCTACTGTCACGAAGTTCCCTAATAATGTTCATAAATAAACTGATAAAACACACAGGTGCTAAATCAAGGTGATTTACAAAGATTAGGACCAAGAGCAAGAGAGGGAGTGTGGTGATGTAGTGTTCACAAATAAATAACCATTGTGTAATCTGAAAAGCCATGTATCCCAAAAGCATGCTACGTGCACATGCTAAAAGAAAGGAACGAGGTGGGTAGATAACTAAGTGTGTCATTGTAGCAAAGTATTTATAAACAAAAAAATCTGATCTCTTTAAGGTTTTGTTCATTTTCATTCTGTTATCTATAGAATAGAACATAATTGATTTTGGCCCAATAGGCCTGGCATATTCCCACGTTTAAGGAGCTGTACATTTTGATTGGGTTATTTTGCCTAAAACACTTTATGCCTACCTATATGTAACCGATGTGAAATGGCTAGCTAGGTAGCGGTGGTGCGCGCTAGCAGCGTTTCAGTCGGTGACGTCACTTGCTCTGAGACTTGAAGTAGTGGTTCCACCTTTGCTCTGCAAGGGCCGCGCCTTTGTGGAGCGATGGTACGACGCTTCGTGGTGACTGTTGTTGATGTGTGCAGAGGGTCCCTGGTTCGCGCCCGTGTCGGGGCAAGGGCACGGTCTAAAGTTAAACTGTTACAAATAAACAACTCTGCATCTCTGCCCAGCCTGGCAGAGTGGCCAAAAGAGTGTTTAGCATCCCCAGTGGCTCTGCAAGTGTTCTCTGCTGCCGGCCGGCTCTCCAGGCACCATCACAAGACTGGCCAAAATCATGTTTCTAAAATGAATTCAAATGCACTAATAAGTCAGTTTTCGTTTAATTTGTAAATTAATTCTAAGTAAGTCACGGCCTATATGCGCAATTTATAGACTGTAATGATTTAATACAACAAAATGTAGTTTAACCGCTGAGCACTTTATGTCCCTACCAGCCTATTGTGTCGCACTGGCAAATGCTTCACAATGATTTTCTTTGTAGGTTATAGCCTTGAAATAATTTAAATAATATAGTCTAAATAATTCATTTCGTTCCTCCTAGTCTGGCTCCTGACCTATTTAGAGTGTTTATATGCTGTTTAATATGACTTATATCCTATTTAAATTATGTTCGCTTCTTACATTCACCTTTTCATGTTCTTTCAAATACGTTTAATTTAAATCCATATGGTTTGGTTTAAATACTTAAAAAACAGTTGGTAGGTCCAGGTAGTCACAAAACTACCAACAACAAAAAAAGTAAGGGTGTCGGTACAGAGTCAATGTGTTGGGCACTGGTGTCGAGGTAATTGAGGTAATATGTACATGTAGGTAGAGTTATTAAAGTGACTATGCATAGATAATAACAGAGAGTACCAGCAGTGTAGAGGGGGGGGGCAATGCAACAGTCTGGGTAGCCATTTGATTAGATGTTCAGGAGTCTTACGGGCTTGGGGGGTAGTAGCTGTTTAGAAACCTCTTGGATCTAGACTTCGAGCTCCGGTAACAGTTGCCGTGCGGTAGCAGAGAGAACAGTCTATGACTAGGGTGGCTGGAGTCTTTGACCATTTTTAGGTCCTTCCTCTGACACTGCCTGGTATAGAGGTCCTGGATGGCAGGAAGCCTGGTCCCGGTGATGTCCTGTGCTGTACGCACTACCCTCTGTAGTGCCTTGCGGTTGGAGGCCGATCAGTTGCCATACCAGGCAGCGATGCAACTCGTCAGGAGGCTCTCGATGGTGCAGCTGTAAAACCTTTTGAGGATCTGAGGACCCATGCCAAATCTTTTCAGTCTCCTGAGGGGGAATAGGTTTTGTCGTGCCCTCTTCACGACTGTCTTGGTGTGCTTGGACCATGTTCGTTTGTTGGTGATGTGGACACCAAGATGATGAAGCTCTCAACCTGCTCCACTACAGCCCCGTCGATGAGAATGGGGCGTGCTCGGTCCTCCTTTTCCTGTAGTTCACAATCATCTCCTTTGTCTTGATCACGTTGAGGGATAGGTTGTTATTCTGGCACCACACGGTCAGGTCTCTGACCTCCTCCCTATAGGCTGTCTCATTGTTGTCAGTGATCAGGCCTATCACTGTTGTGTCATCTGCAAACTTATTGATGGTGTTGGAGTCGCGCCTGGCTGTGCAGTCATGAGTGAACAGGGAGTACAGGAAGGAAGTGAGCACACACCCCTGAGGGGCCCCCGTGTTGAGGATCAGTGTGGCGAATGTGTTGTTACCTACCCTTACCACCTGGGGGCAGCCCGTCAGGAAGTCCAGGATCCAGTTGCAGAGGGAGGTGTTTAGTCCCAGGGTCCTTACCTTACTGATGAGCTTTGAGGGCACTGTGGTGTTGAACGCTGAGCTGTAGTCAATGAATAGCATTCTCACGTAGGTGTTCCTTTTGTCCAGGTGGAAAAGGGCAGTGTGGAGTGCAATAGAGATTACACCATCTGTGGATCTGTTGATGCAGTATGCAAATTAGGGTGGGTCTAGGGTTTCTGGGATAATGGTGTTGATGTGAGCCATGCCACCAGCCTTTCAAAGCATTTCATGGCTACAGACGTGAGTGCTACGGGTCGGTAGTCATTTAGGCAGGTTACCTTAGTGTTCTTGGGCACAGGGACTATGGTGGTCTGCTTGAAACATGTTGGTATTAAAGACTCAGACAGGGAGGTTGAAAATGTCAGTGAAGACACTTGCCAGTTGGTCAGCGCATGCTCGGAGTACACGTCCTGGTAATCCGTCTGGCCCTGCGGCCTTGTGAATGTTGACCTGTTTAAAGGTTTTACTCACATCGGCTGTGGAGAGTGTGATCACAAAGTCGTCCGGAACAGCTGATGCTCACATGCATGTTTCAGTGTTACTTGTCACGAAGCGAGCATAGAAGTTATTTAGCTCGTCTGGCAGGCTTGTCACTGGGCAGCTCGCGGCTGTGCTTCCCTTTGTAGTCTAATAGTTTGCAAGCCCTGCCACATCCGACGAGCGCCAGAGCCAGTGTAGTACAACTTGATCTTAGTCCTGTATTGACACTTTGCCTGTTTGATGGTTCGTCGGAGGGCATAGCGGAATTTCTTATAAGCTTCCGGGTTAGAGTCTTGAAAGCGGAAGCTCTACCGTTTAGCTCAGTGCGAATGTTGCCTGTAATCCATACAGTCACTGTGGGGACGACGTCATTGATGCACTTATTGATGAAGCCAGTGACTGATGTGGTGTACTCCTCAATGACATCGGAAGAATCCCAGAACATATTCCAGTCTGTGCTAGCAAAACATTCCTGTAGCTTAGTATGTGCTTCATCTGACCACTTTTTTATTGACCGAGTCACTGGCGCTTCCTGCTTTAGTTTTTGCTTGAAAGCAGGAATCAAGAGGATAGAATTATGGTCAGATTTACCCAATGGAGGGTGAAGGAGAGCTTTGTACGCGTCTCTGTGTGTGGAGTAAAAGTGGTCTGGAGTTTTTTCCCCATGTAACATGCTGGTAGAAATTAGGCAAGCTGATTTAAGTTTCCCTGCATTAAAGTCCCCGGCCACTAGGAGCGACGCATCTGGATAAGCGGTTTCCTGTTTGCTTATGGCCATATACAGCTCATTGAGTGCAATCCTATTGCCAGCATCAGTTTGTGGTGGTAAATAGACAGCTACAAAAAATATAGATGAAAACTCTCTTGGTAATTAGTGTGGTCTACAGCTTATCATGAGATACTCTACCACAGGGGAGCAAAACCCTGAGACTTCCTTAGATTTTGTGCACCAGCTGTTGTTTACAAATATACACAGACCGCCACCCCTTGTCTTACCAGAGGCGTCTGTTCTATCCTGCCGAAAAAGCGTAAAACCCAACAGCTGTATGCTATTCATGTCGTTGTTCAGCCACGACTCGGTGAAACATAAGACATTACAGTTTTTAATGTCCCGTTGTTAGGATATACGTGCTCGTAGTTCATCTATTTTATTATCCAATGATTGTACGTTGGCTAATAGGACTGATGGTAAAGGCAGATTACCCACTCGCCGTTGGATCCTTACAAGGCACCCAGACCTACGTTCCCAATATCTCCGTCTCTTTCTCCTATGAATGACGAGGATCAGGGCCTTGTCGGGCGTCTGAAGTAAATCCTTCGCGTCCGACTTGTTAAAGAAAGAAATCTTCCTGTACGGGGTGAGTAATCGCTGTCCTGATATCTAGAAGCTCTTTTTGGTCATAAGAGACGGTGGTAGAAACATTATGTACAAAATAAGTTACAAATAACACAAAAAACACACACAATAGCACAATTTGTTAGGGGACCGTAAAATGGCAGCCATCTCCTCCGGTGCCATTATTGCGGTAGCAACAGTGAAATTAGTGTGTAGCGCTGCAGCCCTTTGTCTCACTGAGAGAGGAGTACGGTCTTTGCTTTATTTAGGAAGGTTGCTACAAAGTTACAAAATAATGTATCACACAAAAGCTATGCAGCAATAGTCAGTCTAATATTGATTCAAAATAGATCTGAAAAGCATAACACTTTTGCCAAAAACATTTGCATGTACAGTTTTCCAATAGTTGCTTATCCACAGGCTTCATATGAAATCTCATTTTGAAATTGATCCTAAGTTCGCTTGTAACAGCACTGTACAATGAATTAAAAGTAACCCTATTGTTTTCTTCTCTGTTCCAGGATCAGTCATAGACATCTCCGTGATATCAGAATCTGAGAGTGGGCTGTAGTCAGCCCATTGTTGAGAGCCTCTCTGATGCCACAGACACTGTCCTGCACTGTTCCTACCAGATCTTCTCCTGCCCAACATCAGCCAGGAGCTGCCCCATCTAGCGCTAATGAGCCTTGCGGCCTGAAGAGGGCGCTCATTGACCTGTGTGTGGAGCAGGGGGACCAACAAAGGGAATTCAGGGGATGACTGTGTAGTGTGGAGAATATAATCATTGACCCTAACCTGGTTCCTACCTTCCAACTCACCCTGGTGTTACGGCCAGAGGTGGTGGTGGGGGGGGGGGTTTGTGGCCCAAGTTGCAGAGGCTCTTTAGGGCCTGGGTCCCCCCAGAGGCAGAATGGGAGACACCCACACACTCTCAGGCTCAGTACCGGGTTCAGAGCTATCAAAAGAAAGCTGTATAGTTCATTAGAGTGCTGACATGGCCAGAGCTATAGGTGTAGTAGATATATCAGACTTGGGTCTAATAATATGTTGATATACTTAATATGCTGTGCTTTGTTTGGTTTGCCCGGTAAAATGGATCTGATGTAATGGTCCCAATAGTGCAACTCAAGCGCACCTCAATAGATTGACTCTGGTCTGATATGCATTGACTAAGCTCTGGACTGAGGACTCAACTACAGTGAGATAAGCCTTGTATTCCTCTGTGTGATAGCAGAAATGAATTCAGAAATACTGTACCAATGTGGTCACCAATGTACCTAAAAAGAACTCACTCCACTTTTGAGGATGTTAGACATCATATAGCCAAACCCTGAAGTGGATACTCTTTTTATTCCCATAGTGGGGCAAGAAAATATTGTGCAACAATGTTTACTATGCATCAAATGTAGTTTATTTTTTATTCTTAAACCAAACATTTGAATGTTTAAGGGAACATACTGTATCTTGTTAATGGCAGCTTTTCCACATCAATTGACATGTAGGGACAATCAAATGTAAGATATGGGCATTACAATGCAAAACTGCTGTTTTTAAACCATGCATTTGATTAGACATATTTCTTTGATACACAAATATTCACCTGTTAATCTGTACTGCTTTTTGTACTTTCCTTCAAGAACTTTAAAATTAATAAAGAAATTAATAATTTTTCTAATTAAATATCCACATGAAGTACTTTGTTAATGGATCAAATATTTGTCTCTGTAATATTTCAGTGGCACCACATTAAGTCATAATTGTGACTATAAAAGGAAGAGACTGATTTGTGTTAAATTTTAATAAATACAGATTTTCATTTGTGCAATCATTTTCAATGGTCATCTCCATAATCCAATGAGCTACAAGCAAATCCACAGGGTTCATTAAATGATATAGTAAATGACATTAGCTTCTTAACGCCATCTACACTGTGTTGTTAAAAATTACGATGTATAGTATATACAAGTATGAACTATATATATATAAAAATAATTATTGGTTTAGATGTCTATAACAGAAGGCCTTGAGTTGGTTCTTCAAAATATTTATCAAAACATAATAGGGAAAAGGAAGCTTTATTTTAGCAGCTTTAGCAGTATACAGTGCCTTCAGAAATTATGCATACCCCTGTTCCACATTTTGTTGTGTTACAGCCTGAATTCAAAATTGATTAAATAAAAACATGTTCTCATCCATCTACACACAGTAACCCATAATGAAAGTGAAAACATGTTTCTAGAAATGTTTGCACATTTATTGAAAATTAAAAACTGAAATCTAGTGTTCACACACCTGAGGCAATACATGTTAGAATCACCTTTGGCAGCGATTACAGCTGTGAGTCTTTCTGGGTAAGTCTCTAAAGAGCTTTGCACACCTTTGATTGTACAATATTTGCCCATTAATCATTGTTTCAAATTCGTCAAGCTCAGTCAAATTGTTTGTTGATCATTGCTAGACAACCATTTCCACATCTTGCCATAGATTTTCAAACAGATTTAGGTCAAAATTGTAAACTTGGCCACTTGAACATTAACTGACTTTTTGGCTAGAAACTCCAGTGTAGATTTGGCCTTGTGTTTTAGGTTATTGTCCTTATGAAAGGTGAATTCACCTCCCCGTGGCTGATGGAAAGCAGACTGAATTAGGTTATCCTCTAGGATTTTGCCTGTGCTTAGCTCAATTCCGTTWATTTTTTATCCTAAAAAACTCCTGTCCTCAACGATTACCAGCATACCTATAACATGATGCAGCCACCACTATGCTTGAAAATGTGGAGAGTGGTACTCAGTAATGTGTTGTATTGGATTTGCCCCAAACATAAGACTTTGTATTCAGGACAAAAAGTTAATTGCTTTGCCATATTTCTTTAAGTATAACTTTAGTGCCTTGTTGCAAACAGCCATTAAACTCTGTAACTGTTTTAAAGTCACCATTGGCTTCATGGTGAAATCCCTGAGCAGTTTCCTTCCTCTCCGGCAACTGAGTTAGGAAGGTCACCTGTATCTTTGTAGTGACTGGGTGTATTGATACACCATCCAAAGTGTAATTAATAACCTCACCATCCTCAAAGGGATATTCAATGTCTGCTTTGTTATTTTTTACCCATCTACCAATAGGTGCCCTTGCGATGTATTGGAAAACATCCCTGGTTTTTGTGGTTGAATCTGTGTTTGAAGGGACCTTACAGATAATTTTGTGTGTGGGGTAGAGATGAGGAAGTCATTAAAAATCATGTTAAACACTATTACTTATTATGTGACTTGTTAAGCACCTTTTTACACCTGATCTTATTTAGGCTTGCCACTACAAAGGGGATGAATACTTATTGACTCAATATTTAACACATTTTTAATTCAGGCTGTAACACAACAAAATGTGGAAAAGTCAAGGGGTGTTAATACTTTCTGAAGGCAATGCACCATTCAAAAATACATTTAATCTCTCGTTTTCAAAAAACCATGACACCCGTCTAGTTCTGCCAGCCTTGAAGTGTTTTTGTATTTAAACCAGCTATCACCTTGTCCGTCTGTTTCACAGTTCTATAGAAAGTTAAGACTGACCACAGGAGTGTGCAGAGAGGGGTCCCCCCGACAGGCCATATCTGTCTGCAACCC
Source organism: Salvelinus sp. IW2-2015 (assembly GCF_002910315.2). Classification (NCBI taxonomy): domain Eukaryota; kingdom Metazoa; phylum Chordata; class Actinopteri; order Salmoniformes; family Salmonidae; genus Salvelinus; species Salvelinus sp. IW2-2015. Next base: position 48,043,975 of record NC_036858.1, read on the forward strand.
ACCATATGGATCTAAGGCAGTTTCTCTCAAATTGCTGCTCCAATTTTTGTGTGGGCTTGAATAGGGCGTTGTATATTGATTTCTTCTCATTCGATTCAAGTACCAAATAATCTGAGGGGGAAAAATAAGTATGGAGCAATTAATAAAACATCAAATGGATCTCCAACAGCAAAACCATTGAGATCGAGGTTTAAATCAGAGTATACAGGCAGCAAGTCATGCAAGCACACATCAAATAGGATAACGATTAATCATGGGCATCGATAATGGAAAATCTATATCAGTAAAAAAAAGAATAATTATACATTGGTTTAATACAATACATTGCAACTGTAAAAGTTCACTTTTCGTTTCACTTCCACAGCTATGTGAAGTCTAGGCAACTGGTTGCCCATTGGGCCAGGTGTGAATGTTCTGGGAGCCTAACTTACTCAACCAGTTTGAATGCAATGGAAAGCCCATCCACTGTCGACGATAACCCATCAGCAGGCAATTAAGTATGCTAAATTGAGAGCATGTGAGAACATCTGCGAGAAGGTTTTGTGCATGGAGGAACAGTCATGTATGCTTTTTTACATAATAGCTTAGGTTAACAGAAAGGATAAACCAATATCAAGATATGCCTTGCTCATATCGATATCAAACCGATATCAAACAATATCGAAGTCAAAACGGTATCAATTGATATTGATATCATATCGAATTTACCATTCTGTTTGTTTGTGGGTTCTTATCCATGTAGCATGATCTGAATCTCCGACAGTCGTGAGCAGCTAGGCGTACCCATCCGCTGAGCCCTTTGGTACAAGTCAGAGTCTCCGAAATAACGAGCACGGTACAGCAAGCCTTCCTCTGGAAGACAAAAACGTATCCAATATATTGAAAAATATAATCACGCAAATGATCAAAAATAGCTACCTTCTGCATAACTTCACTGCATTGGCCTGGTTAGTAGTTGCTAGAATGCTGGAGAGGACAATGTGAGAGGAAAATAGCCAAGCCAGTACAGTAAAGTAAAGTACAATACAATATGGTATATACAGTGAAAAGGGTACCAACTTTGCATGTGTGTTGTGTTAATGTTGGGCTGTGACTTACTCTGTTGCTTCTCCTTCCAGCAGTTGTTCCGGAGGTTGGAGATGTAGTCTTCCTCCACGCTCCTCTCCACATTCCTTAGGTCTTTTCCAGAGTACTCCTTGGTGAAGCTAGCTCCTACGTAGTAAGACACCTTCAGGGTCTGTGTCTGCCTCCGGTTGATGTGGCCCGCACCTCTGCAGGGCAGCACAGGAAGTGATAAAAGAGGATGTGAGAGTGTGACAAACAGGGTGGTTCAACTTCCTAAGTGACATCATGTCATAAAGAATTATAAGAAAAAAAAGGTAAATTAAGTCATACAATCAAAATCTTGACACACAGGTCCCTTACGAGCACAAGAAAAGCTAAACTGTTGTAATAACTGATACCCTCAGATGTAATAAATTATATGTGATAAAGTGATAACAAGAAATGCTTTAGATGTTGTTCATCAATATAATTTTTTACACTGACTCAACTAAAGCCTTTCAAATGTCCTTGTGACAAAACTAACGTTTCATCTATTCTGAAGCTGTGACCCCAAGCTGAAAATGCTGGGTCACGATCCACAACGTCTGTCAAACACTGCTATCATAAGTAAGTAGCAGAGCTGTATAGAAGTTTGTATAACTATTTTATAAGTGAGTAGTAGTAGTGTTAGTGTGTAAAGGAGGACACTGAGACTCACGAGCGGTGGCTAAGGCTGTAGGGGGGAGGGGTCACCATCATCTGGCTGAGGGCAGAGACGAAGATTAGGATGAGGATGGGCATCAGCTGGACAAACAGGGCAAAACCTCCCTATAGGGGAACAGAGAAAGAAAGAGATACAGAGAGAGAAAGAGAGTGAGATAAGAGTCAACCCTGCTCAAGCACTCCCCATGTGAATTCCAAACTGACTCCTAGCCCCTACTCCTTCTTTCAGGTGTTTATGCAGACCTGAAAGGATTGGCAGAACCTCAACCTGCCTGACAGAGGGTAAGATGGAACTATAACAATTGCTTTCAAATATACATGAAGTCTCTAGGGATAGGGGTTGATTTTGTATTCAGCACATACAGTACTAGTCAAAAGTTTGGACATACCTACTCGTTCAATGTTTTTTCTTCATTTTTTACAATTTTCTACATTGTAGAATAATAGTGAAGACATCAAAACTATCAAATAACACATATGGAATCATGTAGTAACCAAAAAAAGTGTTAAACAAATCAAAATATATTTTAGATTCTTCAAAGTAGCCACCCTTTGCACTTTTGGCATTTTCTCAACCAGCTTCATGAGGAATGCTTTTCCAACAGTCTTTATGGAGTTCCCACATATGCTGAGCACTTGTTGGCTGCTTTTCCTTCACTCTGCGGTCTAACTCATCTAACTCAAACCATCTCAATTGGGTTGAGGTCAGGTGATTCCATTTTGAATTCAGCACACGTCACAGAATAAGCTAGATAACTAAACACTGTATTCTGTTGAATATGCCATACTAATAAAGGCATTTTAATTAATTATATGAAGAGTGCCTTGGTCCTCCTTTCTTTTTGATGACCAATTTACCCCTTTTACCAAAGAGCACCTTCTATCTACCAACATATACTATTGTGTACCTTAGTAGCGCTTCCCTTCCTCCTCTTTCTACTGTATAAGTTTGACTATTGTCATGGTCAGTACCCTTCATTCTGTCATGAAGTGAGGATGTAAGAAATGTGTCCATTGATCAACAAAAACGAGTCTACAGATTTCACTTACATCCCGCTGTTCTCGCCTCTCTGGTCCTGCTCTATGCTGATGGCCAAAGTGCATTCCGCCGTTTCTGTAAACATGTACATTACCTGGAAGAGAGCAGAACATACAGTATAAAACAACAATTAGCATCCAAACATCCAGGCCAGCAGAACATCATTTAGACCACATTTTTGTCCACAACCAAGATTGTGTTCATTAGGGCATGCAACCGATAATGTTTCAAAACATTTTGCCACAGAAAACAAAAATGTGCTTTTCTTATTGGGGAAATCCAGGAAGTCCCTCCCTGTTTCAGTCCATTTTCTTTCTTTCGTTTGGTGCCTAATTAATAATATGACCCAACTCACGTGATGGGAAACCTCCTCCAAAGAACATGTTGAAGAGGTCCTCGGGCGAGATGTCGGCTTCGAAGTCATGGCGCTGGTGCCTGTGCTGTTGTCTCGTAGGGTGAGCTCTCTCCTCACCATACTGGTCATACTGGCTCCGCTTCTCTGTGTTACTGAGTACAGCGTAGGCATTGCCAATGGCTGGGGAACAAAAAAAACACACAGTAACCATTATTCCAAGATGGCGTAGCAGTCGGACGTCTGTTTTGTCTTGTTCCGTGTATATATCGTTTTCTTCATATATATTTTGTTTACATTTTTAATCTCAATCTCTCAATAACCCAATTTCCATCTACGGACTGAACATACTCTCCTGCAACMCGCCTCTCCCAATGTGGTACGGATCTGCTATTTTTATACTTTAGAACCGGAACCCCATCAGCAGCTAGCCAGCTAACTAGCTACTAGCTAGTAGTCAGTTAGCCACTGCTAGCGGTCATCACCCTTAACTCGGACATCAGCCAGCCTCAGCCCGATCAATCCCTGCCAGTCTACACAGCGTGATATCAACCCAGAGCATATTGGACTGCTTTTTCTCTACCACATCTCTGGATTCCTACCGCAAGTTCTGAACCTTTACACCGGATCATCGCAGCGAGCTAGCAGCTATCCGAGTGGCTATCGATCCATCAGCCAATTCCTGGGCTACAATACCACTTCTGTCAATTGGCCTGGACCCTTTAATGCTGACGCGGAGCCCCGCTGATCCATCACGACTGGTCTGCCGACGTAACCGTCCGAGGGGGTTTCAACAGGCTCTTCCATTGCGACGTTCCATCTGCTAGCCCCGGCCTGCTAGCTGTCTGAATCGGCGTGTCTTCAGCTCACCTAGCTACTCACTGGACCCTATGATCAGTCGGCTACACATGCCTATCCCTAATGTTAATATACCTTGTCGATTGCTGTTTTGGTTAGTGATTATTGTCTTATTTCACTGTAGAGCCTCCAGCCCTGCTCAATATGCCTTAGCTAGCCCTTTTGTTCCACCCCCCACACATGCGGTGACCTCACCTGGCTTAAATGGTGCCTCTAGAGACAAAACCTCTCTCATCGTCACTGAATCCCTAGGTTTACCTCCACTGTACTCACATCCTACCATAATTTTGTCTTTACATTGTGCCTTGAATCTATTCTTCCGCGCCCAGAAATCTGCTCCTTTTGCTCTCTGTTCCGAACGCACTAGACGACCAGTTCTTATAGCCTTTAGCCGTACCCTTATCCTACTCCTCCTCTGTTCCTTTGGTGATGTAGAGGTTAACCCAGGCCCTGCAGCACCCAGCATCACACCCATTCCCCAGGCACTCTCATTTGTTGACTTCTGTAACCGTAAAAGCCTTGGTTTCATGCATGTTAACATTAGAAGCCTCCTCCCTATGTTTGTTTTATTCACTGCTTTAGCACACTCCGCCAACCCGGATGTCCTAGCCGTGTCTGAATCCTGGCTTAGGAAGGTCACCAAAAATCCTGAAATTTCCATTCTCAACTATAACATTTTCCGACAAGATAGAACTGCCAAAGGGGGCAGAGTTGCAATCTACTGCAGAGATAGCCTGCAGAGTTCTGTCATACTATCCAGGTCTGTGCCCAAACAATCGAGCTTCAACTTTTAAAAATTCACCGTTCCAGAAACAAGTCTCTCACCGTTGCCACTTGTTATAGACCCCCTTCAGCCCCCAGCTGTGCCCTGGACACCATATGTGAATTGATCGCCCCCCCATTTATCTTCAGAGTTCGTACTGTTATGTGACCTAAACTGGGACATGCTTAACACCCCGGCCGCCCTACAATCTAAGCTAGATGCCCTCAATCTCACACAAATTATCAAGGAACCTACCAGGTACAACCCTAAATCCGTAAYCATGGGCACCCTCTTAGACATCATCCTGACCAACTTGCCCTCTAAATACACCTCTGCTGTCTTCAACCAGGATCTCAGCGATCACTGCCTCATTGCTTGCGTGTGTAATTGGTCCGTGGTCAAACAACCACCCCTCATCACTGTCAAACGCTCCCTAAAACACTTCAGCAAGCAGACCTTTCTAATGGACCTGGCCCGGGTATCCTGGAAGGATATTGACCTCATCCCGTCAGTAGAGGATGCCTGGTTGCTCTTCAAAAGTGCTTAAATAAGCATGCCCCATTCAAAAAAATGTAGAACTAAGAACAGATATAGCCCTTGGTTCACCCCTGACTTGACTGCCCTTGACAAGCACAAAAACATCCTGTGGCGTTCTGCATTAGCATCGAATAGCCCCCGCAATATGCAACTTTTCAGGGAAGTCAGGAACCAATATACTCAGTCAGTTATGAAAGCTAAGGCTAGCTTTTTCCAACAGAAATTTGCTTCCTGTAGCACTAATTCCAAAAGGTTTTGGGACACTGTAAAGTCCAGGGAGAATAAGAGCACCTCCTCCCAGCTGCCCACTGCACTGAGGATAGGAAACACTGTCACCAAGACAAATCTACAATAATCGATAATTTCAATAAGCATTCTTCTAAGGCTAACCATGCTTTCCACCTGGCTACCCCTACCCCGGCCAACATCTCAGCACCCCCTGCAGCAACTTGCCCAAGCCCCCCCCGCTTCTCCTTCACCCAAATCCAGACAGCTGATGTTCTGAAAGAGCGGCAAAATCTGGATCCCTACAGATCAGCTAGACTAGACAATCTGGACCCTCTCTTTCTAAAATTATCCACGAAAATTGTTGCAACCCCTATTACTAGCCTATTCAACCTCTCTTTCGTATCGTCTGAGATCCCCAAAGATTGGAAAGCTGCCGCGGTCATCCCACTCTTCAGAGGGGGAGACACTCTAGACCCAAACTGTTAKAGACCTATATCCATCCTGCCCTGCCTTACTAAAATCTTCGACAGCCAAGTTAACAAACAGATCACCGACAATTTAGAATCCCACCGTGGCTTCTCCACTATGCAATCTGGTTTCTGAGCTGGTCATGGGTGCACCTCAGCCACGGTCCTAAACGATATCATAACCGCCATCAATAAAAGACAGTACTGTGCAGCTGTCTTCATCGACCTGGCCAAGGCTTTCGACTCTGTCAATCACCGCATTCTTATCGACAGACTCAATAGCCTTGGCTTCTCAAATGACTGCCTCGCCTGGTTCACCAACTACTTCTCAGATAGAGTTCAGTGTGTCAAATCGGAGGGCCTGTTGTCCGAACCTCTGGCAGTCTCTATGGGGGTGCCACAGGGTTAAATTCTCAGGCCAACTCTTTTCTCTGTATTTATCAATGATGTTGCGCTTGCTGCTGGTGATTCTCTGATCCACCTCTACGCAGATGACACCATTCTGTATACATCTGGCCCTTCTTTGGACACTGTGCTAACAAACCTCCAAACGAGCTTCAACACCATACAATACTCCTTCCGTGGCCTCCAACTGCTTTTAAATGCCAGTAAAACTAAGTGCATGCTCTTCAACCAATTGCTGCCCGCACCCTCCCGCCCGACTAGCATCACTACTCTGGATGGTTCTGACCTAGAATATGTGGACAACTACAAATACCTAGGTGTCTGGTTAGACTGAAAACTCTCCTTCCAGACTCACATTAAGCATCTCCAATCCAAAATTAAATCTATAATCGGTTTCCGATTTCGCAACAAAGCCTCCTTCACTCATGCTGCCAAACATACCCTCGTAAAACTGACTTTCCTACCGATCCTTGACTTCGGCGATGTCATTTACAAAATAGCCTTCAACACTCTACTCAGTAAACTGGATGTAGTCTATCACAGTGCCACCCGTTTTGTCACCAAAGCCTCATATACTACCCACCACTGCAAACCTGTATGCTCTCGTTGGCTGGCCCCCACTACATATTCGTCGCCAAACCCACTGGCTCCAGGTCATCTATAAGTCTTTGCTAGGTAAAGCCCCGCCTTATCTCAGCTCACTGGTAACCATAGCAACACCCACCCGTAGCACACGCTCCAGCAGGTATATTTCACTGGTCATCCCCAAAGCCAACACTTCCTTTGGCCGCCTTTCCTTCCAGTTCTCTGCTGCCAATGACTGGAACGAATTGCAAAACAATAACTGAAGCTGGAGTCTTATATCTCCCTCTCTAACTTTAAGCATCAGCTGTCAGAGCAGCTTACCGATCACTGTACCTGTACACAGCCAATCTGTAAATAGCACACCCAACTACCTCATCCCCATATTATTACTTACCCTCTTGCTCTTTTACACCCCAGTTTCTCTACTTGCACATCATCATCTGCACATCTATAACTCCAGTGTTAATGCTAAATTGTAATTATTTCGCCTCTATGGCCTATGTATTGCCTTCCCTCCCTACTCTTCTACATTTGCACACACTGTACATAGCTTTTTCTATTGTGTTATTGACTGTACGTTTGTTTTTGTGTAACTCTGTGTTGTTGTTTTTGTCGCACTGCTTTGCTTAATCTTGGCCAGGTCGCAGTTATAAATGAGAACTTGTTCTCAACTGGCCTACCTGGTTAAATAAAGATGAGGGGGGGAAAAAAACTAAAAACTAAAAACTTCAGCTAAGTTTTAACTTCTTATGGCTGGGGGCAGTATTGAGTAGCTTGGATGAATAAGGTGCTCAGAGTAAACTGCCTGCTACTCAGGCCCAGAAGCTAAGATATGCATATTATTAGTCGATTTGGATAGAAAACACTCTGAAGTTTCTAAAACTGTTTGAATGATGTCTGTGAGTATAACAGAACTCATATGGCAGGCAAAAACCTGAGAAAAAAATCCAACCAGGAAGTAGGAAATCTGAGGTTTGTTGGTTTGCCTATCCAATATACAGTGTCTATGGGGTCATATTGCACTTCCTAAGGCTTCCACTAGATGTCTACAGTCTTTAGAACCTTGTTTCAGGCTTCTACTGTGAAGGATGAGGGAATGAGAGCTGTTTCAACCAGGTGTCTGGCAGAGTGCCATGAGCTCACTCAGGCGTGCCCCTGTGAGAGGTAGCTGCGTTCCTTTTCGTTTCTAAAGACAAAGGAATTCTCCGGTTGAAACATTATTGAAGATTTATGTTAAAAACATCCTAAAGATTTATTCTATACATCGTATGACATGTTTCTACGAACTGTAATGGAATTTTTTGACTTTTTGTCTGTCCTGCGCGTCATGARTTTGGATTTTTGAACTAAACGTGCGAACAAAAAGGAGGTATTTGGACATAAATTATGGACTTTATCGAACAAAATAAACATTTATTGTGGAACTGGGATTCCTGGGAGTGCATTCTGATGAAGATCATCAAAGGTAAGTGAATATTTATAATGCTATTTCTGACTTCTGTTGACTCCACAACATGGCGGGTACCTGTATGGCTTGTTTTTGTGTCTGAGCGCCGTACTCAGATTATTGCATGGTGTGCTTTTTCCGTAAAGTTCTTTTGAAATCTGACACAGCGGTTGCATTAAGGAGAAGTTTATCTAAAGTTCCATGTGAAACACTTGTGTCTTTTATCAATGTTTATTATGAGTATTTCTGTAAATTGATGTGGCTCTCTGCAAAATCACTGGATGTTTTGGAGGCAAAACATTACTGAACATAACGCGCCAATGTAAACTCAGATTTTTGGATATAAATATGAACTTTATCGAACAAAACATACATGTATTGTATAACATGAAGTCCTATGAGTGTCATCTGATGAAGATCACCAAAGGTTAGTGATTTCCCTATTTCTGCTTTTTGTGACTCCTCTCTTTGGCTGGAAAAATGGCTGTGTTTTTCTGTGACTAGGTACTGACCTAACATAATCAGATGGTGTGCTTTCGTCGTAAAGCCTTCTTGAAATTGGACACTGTGGTGGGATTAACAACAAGTTTATCTTTAAAATGGTGTAAAATACTTGTATGTTTGAGGATTTTAATTATGAGATTTCTGTTGTTTGAATTTGGCGCCCTGCACTTTCACTGGCTGTTGTCAAGTCGATCCCGTTAACGGGATCTCAGCCGATCTCAGCCGTAAGAACTTAAACATACTTTGCCATGATGGTATACTTCAGATATGACATTGTGTACTTATTAGCAAGCAGTGAAATTTCAACTGCCAGAAAATAGGTTACCTTTAAATGCCTCTGTGGCTCCTGGAGCATGGTTTTTATCGGGGTGGAATTTCAGGGCCAGTTTCCTGTAGGACTTCTTCAGGTCCTCCTCCCCGGCGTCCTTTTCAACTCCCAGAATCTCATAGTAGTCTTTACAACTCTTTATTCTACACACATGGCATAAGAGAAGCAAAGAGAAAGTAAACAAGTCAGTGAAGCAAACCAATTAGTCGAGCAATGAGCAAGAAACAAACAATGAACCATGTAGCACTATCTCAGGTTGTCTGAATCATTCTAAAGTATGCGTGTTAAAACATAATTTAGACAGAGGTTATAATTATCAAAGTATACAAAGTAGATGTTCCCCTTAAACACAGATCTAGGATAATTGAATCAACCCCAATCCTGATTCCAAACCTTAACCATTAGAGAGGATAAACAAATACCAAATCCTGGACCAGCGGTTAGGGAACTCATTCTGGYTCTGTTAAACGTAATAAGTACACACAGACATACTTTTTAACAGCATCCAGCTGATCTGATGTGTATGGTTTGGCTGAGTCTGTGGCTTCATCTCCATGGCTACGTTGTCTCACTCCAGAACCATCCCCATTCATAGGCCTCTCTTCTTCATCCGGTGGTTTCCTATTCTGTTCGATGGACTCTAGTAAACCTGGGTGGATAGGAATAGGTTTACGGGACAGCTGCAGATGATAAGTGATAACGTTGGCATGTCACTGCAGCCATATAACTTACACTTCTCTCCCCATAACTAAGGCAAATGTAAGACGTGCATCACAGTACAGTAAGGCCTACATTTTATCTCCAACACTATTTTGTAACTATGCAACATTACAGCAATGTTGGTGGTGCCACCTGTGTCAGCATATCACAAGCAAGAAAGTTAGGGAAGTGGAAGTAGTTACTAGCTAGCTTGGCCATTCATGTACTGTAATGCAAGCGCCTTAGGTGGGCTGGGTATGGGTTTCTCGAGAGCTAACGGGGTCGATAGCTAACGTTAACAGGCTTGTTGTTAGCTTGCTAGCTATCTCAGATGTTTATCATTAACATGAGAAATCACTCAACATGCCATAACAAAGATTAGTTGTTGATAACAAAATGAACTACAAGTACCACCTCTCCAAAAACTGAGGTCGATGTCATGCTAGCTAAAAGTTAGCAGATTTGGTTCTGAGTGTACTTTGGCCCACCACCAACTGACAGGTAATACTGCACACATAAAAATAGATAATCAACGTACTTTTGGCCTGATCGGTTGGAAACAAACGCTGTGCCTTTTCTAGAAACCTCTTAGCTTTGTCTGGTTGGTTATTACTGAGCGCACTTATAGAAATCTTTATACACCGTTCAGCTTCGTCCTTGTTTGATTCCATCGCGACAGCGGAACTAGTCTGTTTACTCGCCAGCTGGTCGCTCTATGATGGTGTCACCGGGAAGGTAAAAAAAACTTGGAACTTAAATAATACGTCATTGAATTTCAATCTCCGTGTACATGTGTACATTCAGGGTCAGTGACTAATTCATTTTAACATAGTTGGCTTCAAATTGCGAATTGTGATACATTGCGATATACCCATTCTTTATGTGTTTGGTGGTCTAAGCTATTTGTCAAATTGTAAATACAGAAATACATGTATTGTAACATAAGTGGCTAAACAATAAAAAAAAAAAAGCTAGCTTCGTTCAAGCTAACTGATCAACGGAGGCGTCCAAGGATCAATAATCCCAATGTATGTACAACAGCCATTAAAACGTGTGTGTTCCTGTGTATAGTTCAATCATATAGTCCCCCATTTGCCATGCTTTTAATACTAGCAGGTTTAAGGCCAGCATTACTAAAACATAAGATAGTAAATGTTCTGGTGAAGGCATGTCTATGCTCGGGAGCCAAGGTTGATGATGATACCACCACCAACCCAGGGAAACCACCAAAATTATCAAAGAAAAAATGGAGAAAGAAGTTCAGGAACAAGCCTGCATCAAATGAACACCTGCCCTGGGAGGAGAGACTGGCCGACTCTGTCACTCCTCTGTGGCGGCTGAGTTACTACGATCAACTCCAGCTGAAACAGAAGCACCAGGAGAGGATCCTACTACAGCTCTCAGATCAGCTCTTATGTGGAGAGTCGACCCAACATAAGGCCTTGACACAATGTCCTTCTCCACCCAGGAGTACCAAACTCAGCTTCCCTCTGCTGCCTATCTTACCGTCACCTGTCAGGGACGGCTACCGCAACAAGTCTACCTTCTCGGTCAACCGTGGCGTGGATGGCAACCCTAAGACGGTGGGGTTCTACGTGGGAACGGGAAAGGTGGGAAACATTGTGTGTGTGAACGGGGACCACCTCCTCAACATGCCCGAGAGACATAAGCTGGTGGCCAGGTGCTACCAGGACTTCCTCCGCCTTTCAGCCCTGGAGCCCTGTCTGCTGTTCCACGACGGAGGCCACTGGAGGGAGGTAGGATAGTATCTAAACCCAGTTCAGAGGGCCCACCAGTAGTTTCATATATTTGATGTATCCTAACACCATCACAACTGATTCATATTAATAGTGTTGGCATTCCTTCTTGATCAGATCTCACAACACTTGTATAGGTGTTTAACATATCAGCTAACCACATCATATGATATAGCAAGCAATCTGATGCCCGACTGTGCAGTCGATGAAGTGGCAAACAACCATTGGTTGATGCAATGCAACGGCCCTTTTTGAGAGCATCAAAACTGTGATGCATCTTAGGTAAATTAACTGACTTGACTGATCTACAAATAATAATGGTGCTCAGAAAGTGACTTTTTGGACATGAATGCCAAAACATTCAAGAGATAAAGGTGCTCAAAGTTGACCTATTTTGCATACCCACCATACCAAGAGACATCCATGTCTTCATCACTGGAAAATGTAAACGGTTGAGGTTGATATATTTTAAAACCTTACAAACAGGGTCGTCAACTATTTGATAAATTCTTGATAATTTTTGGATACATATAAATTGTCTTTTACATTTCTTTCCCCCCTAAATCTCAATGATCAAAAAAAGTGGAAATTCAGATTTTTTTCATATTCACATATTTCGTAGTTTTTAGCTCATCTGAGGTTTTCGAGTTGTGCCCGCCATCAGTTTAGACATAACATGTTCTTCAATACAGGGTGGGTGTCATGTATTCACTTGTAGCCTACTTCTCAGCTGAGATGCCTGTGAGAAGGACCCAATCACGTGATGGGCATTGGCTAATGAGATATCTGAGATAACCATGTGAGTGAGAGGTGCTTCGGAGCACGGCAGCCGGGAGAAGGGAATTATTATATTCAGCCCAAGGGCACAACGGCCACAGAAGGCATTGATTTTTTTAGGGGGCATTACGGCCACACAAAGGGGATGCCGCCGGGAAATTCGAGGCCTGCTGAGATTGCAGCCTGCAATACAAACAAATCAGAGCTCATGCCTTTCATGCAACTTTTTTCAAGTCATCATTAGAGTCGCATCACGCAGCCTTAAAATGTATTAACATATAGCCCAACATTTGTATCACAACTAAAGTTGCATACATAACTCTAAATTAAGCATATAGGAAGAGCTGTTTCTTTGTAAACCGCTCAACACAGAATAGTCGCATGTGTGCACTTCCTTGGAAATCGTTTGGAGAAAATATCCTTTCTATTTTATTCAGCTATGTTCAATTGTATTTTTTATTGTGATAGTGTCGGCCAGGGCCACTCAACTCTTACCCTACAAGGTCCGGCGCCTGCTGGTTTTCTCTTCTACCTGATAATTCATTGCACACACCTGGTGTCCCAGGTCTAAATCGGTCCCAGATCAATGAAAAAAAGTAATGAAACTGGCTTTAAGGTCCAGAGTTGAGTTTGAGGGGTGTAGGCTATATTAAATGGATTTATTCGACTTTTTAAAATGTAGATGTTCCAAAGGTCTTCATCAGTGGCTTGTAGGCTAGGCACAGGAGATGCTAAATGTGTTTTAGTTAATTACGGTCAATTACTGTTAGACGGGCAGTTATTTTCTTGACAATCACCGGCTGACAAAATTTCATGACCGCCACAGCCGTGTTCAAGAGTGTCAAATCCATGATGCATTGTGGGTAAATTGTGACTGACTGACTCATCTACAAATAATAACTAGTCGTTTATTTATGACGCAAGGTGATTCGTAGATAAGTCAGTCAGATGTCGAACAAGCCCAATGGTACAGGTGTTTCAGCTGTTCTTGTGTTGGAATACTTCAAATATATAGAACTGCTGGTGGACTGTGATTTTTTATTTGACCTTTATTAACTAGGCAAGTCAGTTGAGAACAAATTCTTATTTTCAATGACGGCCTAGGAACAGTGGGTTAACTGCCTTGTTCAGGGGCAGAATGACAGATTTTTACCTTGTCAGCTAGGGGATTTGATCTTGCAACCTTTCGGTTACTAGTCCAACGCTCTAACCACTAGGCTACCTGCCGCCCCAATGAAAAAGGCTGGGATAGGATAGGCCGATACTTTATTGTTCCTGGGGGTGGTAAATTGTCTTCGACACAGTACTGCTGTATACACATGAACCCTATAAATTATTACACACTCACAGGTGACAGTGAGGACCAACGCAGCAGGCCACACCATGGCCATCGTCTATTTCCACCCACAGAGGCTCACCCCGGAGGAGATAGAGGTCCATAAGTCCTCCCTGGTGGAGTACTTCACCCAGGGGCCTGGTGCCATCTGCCAACTAGACTCCCTGTACTTCCAGGAGAGCTCCATGACCCGTTGCAGCCACGAGGAATCCCCCTACCAGCTGCTGCATGGCCAGCCACACATACACGAGGAGGTGAATACAATACAATGCAATACAATATCACTGCAGTCTGTACTCCTCTGCAAATTGGCAGTCAATGGTACTGATATTATAATTTTTCACGCTTCATGTCCAAATCATCAATAAGTAACTTAATTGAGCTACACAATACATTTTCATACTTTAGCATGATTTGAACATGAATTGCAAAAAAATCTAAAATCAATACCATTTTACTTCCATTTGATTAGAATTTAGCATTTGGAAGCAGTGGCCAGGTAAATAAAACCAAAGCATGGGATTGCTGTCATCATACCTTGTCCATAGACTGCTTACAGCAGGGGTACTCAACTACTATTTGAGAAGGTTCAGTGACATAAACTTCCAGGGTGGCAAAGGTCCGGATGGATATCGTCCTTTATCGGCGCTGTGGTACAGCGTAGTAACAAACATAGTTGTCTACGACTTAGGAAACATGTTGTTATATAAAATGTACATTAATTACATTAAATGAGACTAAGAATTTTAATTAATTACATTATTTCGAATGTAAACATGTGCAACATTGCTGAAGAACAAAAGTGGTTGCATAATTGTCTATGCAAAAAGTGCACTGTGAACCATTTTTTTGTTTGTATTATTAAAAAAAAAAAAATAGCCCCTTTTCTCCCCAATTTCGTGGTATCCAATTGTTAGTAGTTACTATCTCATCGCTATAACTCCCATACGGGCTCGGGAGAGACGAAGGTCGAAAGCCATGCGTCCTCCGAAACACAACCCAACCAAGCCAAGCCGCACTGCTTCTTAACACAGCGCGCATCCAACCCGGAAGCCAGCCGCACCAATGTGTCGGAGGAAACACCGTGCACTTGGCGACCTGGTTAGCGTGCACTGCGCCCGGCCCGCCACAGGAGTCGCTAGTGCACGATGAGACAAGGATATCCCTACCGGCCAAACCCTCCCTAACCCGGACGATGCTAGGCCAATTGTGCGTCGCCCCATGGACCTCCCGGTTGCGGCCGGCTGCCTCAGAGCCTGGGCTCGAACCCAGAGTCTCTGGTGGCACAGAGACTCTGCGATGCAGTGCCTTTGACCACTGCGCCACCTGGGAGGCCTTTTATTTTATTTTAAAAAATAAAATAAAAGTAAAACCAGGTTTTACTTTTATGGAGGCATGTGCATGTTTTCTGGAGAACAAAGGAGAGTTGAACAAAAATAATATTCTGAATGCACAGAATGTCACCCAGGGCCTTGACCTACATTAATGAGAGAAATTACACTTTCGGTCTCCTGCCAATGCTTTGAACTTTGACACAAACGGTATGAGAGCAACTCTGAGACACTGGTGCAGGTGTTCATTGGTGAGCCTGGTGCGGTATTTGTTTTGAATAAAGTTAATTGTGGGGAAGGCTGATTCACAGCTGTATGTGAAGCCAAACATGGTCAGGATGTACAGTGCATTCTGAAAATATTCAGACCCCTTGACTTTTCTCACATTTTGTTATGTTATAGCCTCATTCTAAAATTGATTAAATCGTTTCCCCCCTCAATCTACACACAATACCCCATAATGAAAAAGCACAAACAGTTTAGATTTTTTTGCACATTTATAAATAATAAGGAACTTAAATAACTTAAATATCACATTTACATAAGTATTCAGGCCCTTTGCTATGAGACTCAAAATTGAACTCAGGTGCATCCTGTTTCAATTGATCATCCTTGAGATGTTTCTACAACTTGATTGGAGTCTGCCTGTGGTAAAGTGCACTTCAGAGCAAACACCAAGCCATGAGGTCAAAGGAATCGTCTATAGAGCTCTGAGACATGATTGTGTCAGCACAGATCTGGGGAAGGGTACCAAAACATTTCTGCAGCATTGAAAGTCCCTAAGAACACGGTGGCCTCCATCATTCTTAAATGGAAGAAGTTTGGAACCACCAATACTCTTCCTAGAGCTGGCCCCCCAGCCAAACTGAGCAATCAGGGTAGAAGGGCCTTGGTCAGGGAGGTGACCAAAAACCCGATGGTCACTCTGACAGCGCTCCAGAGTTCCTCTGTGGTGATGGGAGAACCTTCCAGAAGGACAGCCATCTCTACAGCACCACCAGGTCTTTATGGTAGAGTGGCCAGATGGAAGCCACTCCTCAGTAAAAGGCACATAACAGCCTGCTTGGAGTTTGCCAAAAGGCAACTAAAGGACTCTCAGACCATGAGAAACAAGATTTTCTGGTCTGATAAAACCAAGATTGAACTCTTTGGCCTGAATGCCAAGCGTCACATCTGGAGGAAACTACGGTGAAGCATGGTGGTGGCAGCACCATGCTGTGGGAATGTTTTTCAGTGGCAGGGACTGGGAGACTAGTCAGGATCAACGGAAAGATGAACAGAGCAAAGTACAGAGAGATACTTGATGAAAACCTGCTCTAGAGTGCTCAGGACCTCAGACTGGGGCGACTGTTCACCTTCCAACAGGACAACGACCCTAAGCACACAGCCAAGACAACGCAGGAGTGGCTTCGGGACAAGTCTCTGAATGTCCTTGAGTGGCCCAGCCAGAGCCCGGACTTGAACCCGATCAAACATCTCTGGAGAGACCTGAAAATAGCTGCGCAGCAACGCTCCCCATCCAACCTGACAGAGGTTGAGAGGATCTGCAGAGAAGAATGGGAGAAACTACCCAAATACAGTTGTGCCAAGCTTGTAGTTTCATACCCAAGAAGACTCAAGGCTGTAATCGCTGCCAAAGTTGCTTCAACAAAGTACTGAGTAAAGGGTCTGAATACTTATGTGAATATGATATCAGTTCTTTTATTTATATACAGTATTTGCAAAAATGTCAAACTGTTTTTGCTTCGTCATTATGGGCTATTGTGTGTAGATTGATGGATTTTTAAATCCATTTTAGAATAAGGTTGTAAAATAACAATGTGGAAAAAGTCAAGGGTTCTGAGTACTTTCCGAATGCACTATACGCATTAAACTACACAGTAAAAAATGCAAGAACAACATTGTATTAACATGTAGTTACATAGTAGCTGCTTTTTATGTATATTTTTTATTTATTGTATATATATATATTTTTTAGGGGGTAGATCAGCTTTAATATTGCAGATAGATTGTAGCTTCCATCAATGTAATTGTCTGCATCATTTCCAAATCCCCCATATATTTTTTTGCAAATATACAGTACCAGTGAAAGTTTGGACACAACCTACTCATTCAAGGGTTTTTATTTATTTTCATTATTTTCTACATTGTAGAATAATAGTGAATACATCAACACTATGAAATAACACATATAGAATCATGTAGTAACCAAAAAAGTGTTAAATAAATCAAAATATATGTTATATTTGAGATTCTTCAAATAGCCACCTTTTGCCTTAATGACAGCTTTGCACTCTCTTAGCATTCTCTCAACAAGCTTCATGAGGTAGTCACCTGGAATGCATTTCAATTAACAGGTGTGCCTTGTTAAAAGGTAATTTGTGGAATTTCTTTCCTTAATGCATTTGAGCAAATCAGTTGTGTTGTGACAAGGTAGGGGTGATATACAGAAGATAGCCCTATTTGGTAAAAGACCAAGTCCATATTATGGCAAGAACAGCTCAAATAAGCAACAAGTCACCTGGAATGCATTTCAATTAACAGGTGTGCCTTCTTGAAAGTTAATTTGTGGAATTTCTTTCCTTAATGCGTTTGAGGCAATCAGTTGTGTTGTGACAAGGTAGGGGTGGTATACAGAAGATAGATTTGGTAAAAGACAAAGTCCATATTATGGCAAGAACATTTCATATAAGCAAAGAGAAAAGACAGTCCATTACTTTAAGACATGAAGGTCAGTCAATGCTGAAAATTTCACGTTGAAAGTTTCTTCAAGTGCAGTCGCAAAAACAATCAAGCGCTATGATGAAACTGGCTCTCATGAGGACCGGCACAGGAAAGGAGGACCCAGAGTTACCTCTGCTGCAGAGGATAAGTTAATTAGAGTTACAAACCTAAGAAATTGTAGCCCAAATAAATGCTTCAGAGTTCAAGTAACAGACACATCAACATCAACTGTATAGAGGCCTTCATTGCCAAATTGCTGCAAAGAATTATGCATTCATTAATGAATACCTAAATCGGACTTTCTTGTTAAGTGTCCGATAATCTACCATTTACATAGGAGTGGTTAAAACATGCTAATAACGGTCCTCTGAGTATATAAAAAAAAAAGTTTGGTATACCTCAACTGGTATGCCATCCAGCCCTGGAGTTTTCCCAGATTTAAAGGCTTTAATTGCATCAAGAAGTTCCTCCTCTGTAATTTCACCTTCACATGATTATTTCTGTACAGCTGTTAATTTTACATTATTAATAGAATAAAATCCATACGATTAGCTTCGGTTAGAGGAGATGGAGACTGAAACAAAAACATATGTTTAAATTACTCTTTCAAAATTTCATTTGGTGAATCATGGGTGACTCCATCATTTGTAGCAAGTTTAACTCATTTCTTTTTGGTAGCATTTCTATGTTGAAGATGAAAATATTATTTGGTGCATTTTCCCCCATATTCCATCCAGTTTTCTTTATTTTTATAATATATTACACTTGATCTTTCTTGAATAAGTTCCTCCATTTATTTTTGTTTTTCCTCTAACTTATTCTGAGCCTCTATGGTACATTTTTTATTGCTATCTGTTCTGTTATACCTTCTATTTCCTTTGTTAATATGGACGCTTGACCTAAATTGCTTTTGTTTTAGTACTGAATTGCATGGCCCCTGAAGGCACATTTAAAAGTGTCCCATACAATAAGGGGATCTGCTGTACCTATGTTATGTTGGTAAAATTCAGTTCAAATCAAATTGTATTTTAGTTATACAGTTGAAGTCGGAAGTTTACATACACCTTAGCCAAATACATTTAAACTCAGTTTTTCACAATTCCTGACATTTAATCCTAGTAAAAATTCCCTGTCTTGGGTCAGTTAGGATCACCACTTTATTTTAAGAATGTGAAATGTCAGAATAATAGTAGAGATAATGATTTATTTCAGCTTTTATTTCTTTCATAACTTCTGACCCACTACCACTGGAATTGTATACAGTGAATTATATGTGAAATAATCTGTCTGTAAACAATTGTTGGAAAAATTACTTGTGTCATGCACAAAGTAGATGTCCATACCGACTTGCAAAACTATAGTTTGTTAACAAGACATTTGTGGAGTGGTTGAAAAACTAGTGTTAATGACTCCAACCTAAGTGTATGTAAACTTCCCACTTCAACTGTACGTTTTAGTTCAACATTCCTCTGTCCTAGTTTAAAAAATAAAAAAAGTTATAATCCAATAGGCTTTTATGAAATTTCCAATATCCTCGCCCATGTGGAAATTCAGTAAGAGTAATGTTATCTGATAGTCGACCGCATTCTCTCCCCTATCAACACTTTTGGTGCCAACGAGAATGACATCAGTAAGTAGTCAAGACGACTAGCTTGATTGAGCCTCCTTCATGTATATCTCACTAGGTCAGGATATTTAAGCCTCCATATATCCACTAGTTCCAATATATCCATGACATTTGTGATTTCCTTAAGAGCATGAAGGTGATAGTTTGTAGTGTGATTTCCTTTATGGTCCATCGAGGTATTTAAAACAGTATTACAATCTCCCACCATAATAATAGCGTCTTGTATTGCTTGTAGGGTTGATAATGTATTATCTATATTTTCAAAGAAACATGGCTCATCATGTAAAGGTTAATGAGCCATATCTGTTTATGGTCCAATAACATAAGTAATATCATCCATCTGCCTTGCGGATCTGTTTGGACAATTTTGCACATTCGGATCAATATTACTGTTAATTTATTTTCATCACCCTTTTGAGTTTCTTTGCCCCTGGGAGAAATATATTTCACCCCCCAGTCCTTTTTCCAACAACTTCATCTAAAATTGTTGAATGAGTTTTCTGTAAACAATAGATATTATGTTCTTTCTCTTTAAGCCAATAAATTTATTGGTCACATACACATGGTTAGCAGATGTTATGCGAGTGTAGCGAAATGCTTGTGCTTCTAGTTCCGACCTGGCAGTAATATCTAACAAGTAATCTAACAATTTCACAACAACTACCTTATACACACAAGTGTAAAGGAATGAATAAGAATATGTACATATAAATATATATGGATGAGCGATGGCCG
>NC_036858.1:48064265-48114265 GCF_002910315.2 Salvelinus sp. IW2-2015
CAGCACACAAAGTAGATGTCCTAACCGACTTGCCAAAACTATAGTTGTTAACAAGACATTTGTGGAGTGGTTGAAAAACTAGTGTTAATGACTCCAACATAAGTGTATGTAAACTTCCCACTTCAACTGTACGTTTAGTTCAACATTCCTCTGCCTAGTTTAAAAAATAAAAAAAGTTATAATCCAATAGGCTTATGAAATCCAATATCCTCGCCCATGTGGAAATTCAGTAAGAGTATGTATCTGATAGTTGACGCATCTCTCCCCTATCAACACTTTTGGTGCCAACGAGAATGATCAGTAAAGTAGTCAAGAGACACTAGCTTGATTGAGCCTCCTTCATGTATATCTCACAGGTCAGATATTTAAGCCTCCATATATCCACTAGTTTCCAATAATATCCATGACATTTGTGATTTCTTAAGAGCATGAAGGTGATAGTTTGTATAGTGTGATTTCCTTTATGGTCCATCGAGGTATTTAAAACAGTATTACAATCTCCACCATAATAATAGCGTCTTGTATTGCTTGTAGGGTTGATATTTATATCTATATTCAAAGAAACATGGCTCATCATGTAAGGTTAATGAGCCATATCTGTTTATGGTCCAATAACATAAGTAATCATCCATCTGCCTTGCGGATCGTTTGGACAATTTTGCACATTCGGATCAATATTACGTTAATTTTATTCATCACCCCTTTTGAGTTTCTTTGCCCCTGGGAGAAATATATTTCACCCCCCAGTCTTTTTTCCACACAACACTTCATCTAAAATTGTTGAATGAGTTTTCTGTAAACAATAGATATTATGTTCTTTCTCTTTAAGCCAATAAATTTATTGGTCACATACACATGGTTAGCAGATGTTAATGCGGTGTAGCGAAATGCTGTGCTTCTAGTTCCGACCCTGCAGTAATATCTACACAGTAATCTAACAATTTCACAACAACTACCTATACACACAAGTGTAAAGGAATGAATAAGAATATGTACATATAAATAATAGGATGAGCGATGGGAACGGCATAGCAAGATGCAGTAGAATGGATAACAAGAGTACGTATATACAATGAGTTAGTAGTGTAGGGATATGTAAACATTATGAATCAAAGTGAATAGATCAAAGCTATAGTAAGATACAATTATTACATCCATGATTAAATATTAAAGGGCTAGAGATTGGTCAGTAATGATTTGGCAGCAGCACTTCAATGTTAGTAGATCGGCTTGTTTTAGCTAATCGTATGCATCTGAGCATAGAAGCTGTTTTTCAGTCTCTCGGTCCCAGCTTTGATGCACCTGTACTGACCTGGCCTTCTGGATGATAACGGGGTAAACAGCAGTGCGTCCGGGTGGTTGTTGTCCTTGATGGCTTTTTGGCCTTCCTGGTGAAATCGGGTGGTGGAGGTGTCCTGGAGGGCAGGTAGTTTGCCCCCGGTGATGCGTTGTCAGACCTCACTACCCTCTGAGAGAGCCTTACGGTTGTGGGCGGAGCAGTTGCCGTACCAGGCGGTGATACAGCCCGACAGATAGCTCTCGATTTGTGCATCTGTAAAAGTTTGAGTGTTTTCGGTGACAAGCCAAATTTCTTCAGCCTCTGAAGTTGAAGAGGCACTGTTGCGGCTTTCTTCATCACGGTGTGGGTGGACCATTCAGTTTGTCCGTGATGTGTACGCCAAGGAACTTAAAACTTTCCACCTTCTTCACTACTGTCCCGTCGATGTGGATAGGGGGGTGCTCCTCTCGCTGTTTTGTGAAGTCCACAATCATATCCTTTGTTTTGTTGATGTTGAGTGAGTGTGAGGTTATTTTCCGTACACCCCACTCCGAGGGCCCTCACCTCCTTCTGTAGGCCGTCTCGTCGTTGTTGGTAATCAAGCCTACCACTGTAGTGTCGTCGGCAACTTGATGATTGATGTGGAGGCGTGCATGGCCACGCAGTCATGGGTGAACAGGAGTACAGGAGAGAGGCTGAGAACGCACACTTGTGGGCCCCAGTGTTGAGGATCAGCGGGGTGGAGATGTTTCCTACCCTCACCACCTGGGGGCGGCCCGTCAGAAAAGTCCAAGACATTTACATTTACATTTAAGTCATTTAGCAGACGCTCTTATCCAGAGCGACTTACAAATTGGTGCATGCACCTTATGATATCCAGTGGAACAACCACTTTACAAATAGTGCATCTAATCTTTAAGGGGGGGGGTTAGAGGATTACTTTATCCTATCCTAGGTATTCCTAAAGAGGTGGGGTTTCAGGTGCTCCGCGAAGGTGGTGATTGACTCCGCTGACTGGCGTGTGAGGGAGTTGTTCCACCATTGGGGTGCCAGAGCAGCGAACAGTTTTGACTGGGCTGACGCGGAACTGTACTTCCTCAGAGGTAGGGAAGGCGAGCATGGCCAGAAGGCCAGAGGTGGATGAACGCAGTGCCCTTGTTTGGGTGTAGGGCCTGATCAGAGCCTGAAGGTACGGAGGTGCCAAGACCCAATTGCACAGGGCGGGGTCGAGACCCAGGGCCTCCAGCTTAATGACGAGTTTGGAGGGTACTATGGTGTTAAATGCTGAGCTGTAATCGATGAACAGCATTCTTACATAGGTATTCCTCTTGTCTAGATGGGTTAGGGCGATAGTTGTTTAGCTCAGTTACCTTAGCTTTCTTGGGAACAGGAACAATGGTCACCTTCTTGAAGCATGTGGGGACAGCAGACTGGGATAGGGATTGATTGAATATGTCCATAAACACACCAGCCAGCTGGTCTGCGCATGCTCTGAGGAAGCAGCTAGGGATGCAGTCTGGGCCGGCAGCCTTGCGAGGGTTAACACGTTTAAATGTTTTACTCACGTTGGCCGCGGTGAAGGAGAGCCCACAGGTTTTGATAGCGGGCCATGTCAGTGGTACTGAATTGTCCTCAAAGCGAGCAAAGAAGTTGTTTAGTTTGTCTGGTAGCAAGACGTTGGTGTCTGCGACGGGGCTGGTTTTCTTTTTGTAATCCGTGATTGACTGTAGACCCTGCCACATACGTCTCATGTCTGAGCGGTTTAATTGCGACTCTACTTTGTCTCTATACTGACGCTTAGCTTGTTTGATTGCCTTGCGGAGGGAATAGCTACACTGTTTGTATTCGGTCTTGTTTTCGGTCGCCTTGCCATGATTAAAAGCAGTGATTTGCGCTTTCAGTTTTGCGCGAATGCTGCCATCAATCCACTGTTTCTGGTTGGGGAAGGTTGTAATAGTCACCGTGGGTACAACATCACCAATGCACATGCTAATAACCTCGCTCACCGAATCAGCGTATACATCAATGTTGTTTTCTGAGGCTATCCGGAACATATCACAGTCCACGTGATCGAAGCAATCTTGAAGTGTGGAATCCGATTGGTCRGACCAGCGTTGAAGGTAAATATTGTTTGTCTTTTCTTATTATCTATTAACCCATTACAATTATAACTGGCTATACTTATTTCACCAATTACCCAAATCTATCATAATTTATATTTGTAAATGTACCATTAAAAAGTACCATAGTGCTTTTTAACTACATGTTGATAGAGTTTAGCAGTGTAGGTTATTGTGGAAGAAGGACAGTGACATTTCTAAATCTATTTTGCTTAAAGGTCATTACTATAAATTAGATATATTAGGGATGTTAATCATTAATCGGTTAGCCGCCGGAAATACATTTGACTGGTCATGCTTATCGGTCTGTAGGGTAATCTGCATAATTGTGTGGAATTAAATTAAAGTGTATTTTCTTAGTCGTCATGCATATTATTTATCAAACGTGCACAGCATACAGAGCCTAGTTTGAGAAGTAGAATAGCCTACCACCTGTCAGACAGCGCGAGAGTAGCTCCTCATAAAGTCTGTAGGCTACTGGAGTGAAACCTGCTTCTGTAAGCCCAGTCATTGCACAACAAATAACAATTCTAAATGCAATTGCGTGTTAACTTTGGTGGCCTGGATTAAAAGGAGCTATTTTTATTTATCATATCTCAACTCTTAATTAAAACGCGCCTCCCAATCGACATTCGGGTGTATAGGCTATAGCCTGCCTACCGTTGACATATCAGTGTTTCACCCACCCCTTTGCAATGTGAGCTTGAGGCAGTATAATTGTTTGAAACCTGAACGTTTTACTTTCCTTCAAATAATGAGGCATGTTTAACCTTGCTTCAAAGTAGCCTTGCGAAAATCCAACCGTAGAAACGTGGAGGTAATTACACCACATTACCAAAAGCATGTGGACACCTGCTCGTCAAACATCTCATTCCAAAATCATGGGCATTAATATGGAGTTGGTCCCCCCTTTGCTGCCATAACTCTTCTGGGAAGGCTTTCTACTTGATGTTGGAACATTGCTGAGGGGACTTGCTTCCATTCAGCCACTAGTATTAGTGAGGTTGGGCACTGATGTTGGGTGATTAGGCTCGAAGTCAGTAGTCCAATTCATCCCAAAGGTGTTTGATGGGGTTGAGATCAGGGCTCTGTGCAGGCCAGTCAAGTTATTCACACCGATCTCGATAAACCATTTCTGTATGGCCCTCGCTTTGTGCACGGGGGCATTGTCATGCTGAAACAGAAAAGGGCCTTCCCCAAACTGTTGCCACAAAGTTAGAAGCACAGAATCGTCTAGAATGTCATTGTATGCTGTAGAGTTAAGTTTTCCCTTCACTGGAACTAAGGGGCCTAGACCAAACAATGAAAAACAGCCCCAGACCATTATTCCTCCTCCACCAAACTTTACTGTTGGCACTATGCATTGGGGCAGGTAGAGTTCTCTTGGCATCCTCAAAACCCAGTCGTCCGTCGGACTGCCAGATGGTGAAGTGTGATTCATCACTCCAGAGAACGCGTTTCCACTGCTCCCGAGTTCAATGGTGGTGAGCTTTACACCATTCCAGCTGACTTTTGACGTTGCACATGATGATCTTAGGTTTGTGTGCTGCTGCCCRGCCATGGAAACCCATTTCATGAAGCTCCCGATGAACAGTTCTTGTGCTAACGTTGCTTCCAGAGGTAGTTTGGAACTCGGAATAATGGTGTGGCAACTGAGGACAGACTATCTTTACGCGCTTCGGCACTCAGCGGTCCAGTTCTGTGMGCTTGTGTGGCCTACCAGTTCTTAGATGAGTCGTTGTTGCTCCTAGACGTTTCCACTTCACAGTAACATCGCAGTTGACCGGGGCAGCTCTAGCAAGGCAGAAATTTGATGAACTGACTTGTTGGAAAGGTGACATCATATAACGCTGCCACTTTGAAGGCCATTCTACTGCCATGTTTTGTCTATGGAGATTGCATGGCTGTGTGCTAGATGTTATACACCTGTCAGCAACAGGTGTGGCTGAAATGGCCAAATCCACTATTTTGAAGGGGTGTCCACATACTTTTCGATATGTTGTGTGTATATATAGTGTATTTTATAAAGACTTCCTCATGCCATTAACCAGAATTTCTCTCCTGTTCTATATGTTTTCATATCATCCAAAGGCACAATCATAGTAGTATTAGAACTTTAAAGGGTTCTTCGGCTATTCCCATAGGGAAACTGTTTGAAGAACCCTTTTGGGTCCAGGTAGAACCCATTTGGTTTCCATGTAGAACCCTTTCTCCAAAGTGTTCTACATGGAACATAAAAGGTTTCTACCTGGAACCAAAAAGGGTTCTTATATGGGGATAGCCGGAGAACCCTTTTGGAACCCTTTTTTCTAAGAGTGTAGTTGTTACTATTACACTGAACAAAAATATGAACACAACATTCAACAATTTCAAATATTTTACTGAGTTACAGTTCATATAAGGAAATCAGTCAATTGAAATAATTTCATTAGGACCTAATTTATGGATTTCACATGACCGGGAATAAAGATATGCATCTGTTGGTCACCGATACCTTGAAAAAAAGGTAGGGGCGTGGATCAGAAAACCGGTCAGTATCTTGTGTGACCACCATTTGCCTCATGCAGCGCGACAAATCTCCTTTGCATAGAGTTGTTGATTATGTCCTGTGGAATGTTGTCCCACTCCTCTTCAATGGCTGTGTGAATTTGCTGGATAGAACTGGAACACGCTGTCGTATACGTCGATCCAAAGCATCTCAACCATGCTCAATTGGTGACATGTCTGGTGAATATGCAAGCCATGGAAGAACTGGGACATTTTCATCTTCCAGGAATTGTATACAGATCCTTGCGACATGGGGTTGTGCATTATCATGCTGAAACATGAGGTGATGGCGGCAGATGAATGGCACGAGAATGGTCCTCAGGATCTCGTCACGGTGTCTCTGTGCATTAAAATTGCCATTGATAAAATACAATAGTGTTCGTTGTCCGTAGCTTATGCCTGCCCATACCATAACCCCGCTGCCACCATGGGGCACTCTGTTCACAATGTTAACATCAGCAAACCGCTCCCCCACACAACACCATACACACTGTCTGCCATCTGGCCGGTATAGTTCGAAGGTGAACATTTGCCAACCGAAGTCGGTAGCGACGCCAAACAGCAATCAGGTCAAGATCCTGGTGAGGACGACGAGCACGCAGATGTGCTTCCCTGAGACCGTTTCTGACAGTTTGTGGAGAAATTATTCGGTTGTGCAAACCCACAGTTTCATCAGCTGTCTGGGTGGTTGGTATCAGACAATCCCGCAGGTGAGGAAGCCGGATGTGGAGACCCTGGGCTGGCGTGGTTATACGTGGTCTGCGGCTGTGAGGCCGGTTGGACGTACTGCCAAATCCTCTAGAATGACGTTGGAGTCGGCTTTTTGTTAGCTGCTTCATTACAGGAGTTGTATGTTCAATAATAGGCTGTAGCCGTATGAACTGTAAGACGATAGGCTTGCTATTGTTGCATGTTTTCATTTAGCTCTTAATAAAAAATATCCGGTCCTTGTATGAATGCATAGTATCAGGGAGGATGAGGCAAAACGAGGTTTCTCTCTCGCCAAAATATGTCCAAAATAAGCCCAATACGTTTCTATGGGCTTATTTTGGGCCTAAGCTTGTCGCCTGCCTTCCCGCCTTGGGACGACTCCCATTGTTAGGGCGAGAACATAAGCATCTCGTCATTATACACAGATCTCTGGTAGTATTTTCTGTTGGTCACTTCATTTTATTGTTTGCAAAAAAATGTACAGTTTGTTGACCGGTTATTGAGGATAAATAAGTCGGCAGCAAAATTGACAGAAATGTGCATCCCTAAGATGTATTTATCATGCACTTATATCATCCACAGATTTTGGGGTTCAAGTTCCGCATCTCGGCAGACGCCTTCTTCCAGGTGAACCAAGGGGCGGCGGATTCGCTGTACCGCACAGTGAGAGAGATGGGCCTCCCGAATGGAGCTCGAGAGGGAGGAGGAGGGGGCACACTCTTGGATGTGTGCTGTGGAACGGGGGCCATCGGTATCACCATGTCCCCCAGAGCGGACCGGGTCATCGGGATAGAACTTATCCAGCAGGCCGTGGAAGACGCCAGGCACAACGCAGCCCTCAACCAGATCCAGAATTGTGAGTTCCTCCCTGGGAAAGCCGAGGTTGTCCTTCCTGGGCTCATGGAGGTCCTGGGCTCCACCACTGACTCTGGAGGCCCCCTCACGGCTGTGGTGAACCCAGCCCGCGCTGGCCTGCATTATCGTGTGATCCGGGCTCTAAGGAATAACTCATCCATCCGCAGGCTGCTCTATATTTCCTGCAAACCCGAAGGAGAGGCCATGAGGAACTTCAGGGAGCTGTGTTGCAGTCCCGACCCACATAGGAAGCTGACAGGCGAGGCTTTCAGGCCGACTGTGGCTGTGCCTGTGGATATGTTCCCTCACACGCCACACTGCGAACTGCTGCTGGTCTTTGAAAGATAGTTAATTACTACCACTACAACTTCCATATCAAGTTTCTTACACATAGTGAATTTTTACACATAGTGAATGGTGTCCTCTGGATTGTGTGATGACTACAGAGATAAAACAGTCAAATCAGTGGAAACTCAATTCCAAAATCCTCTCAAAAAGGAAAGTGATTATTACATTTTTTTAAATGCTGAGAGCTTTTCAATGTCATGTAGAATGTTGAATGAAAGTTGTGTTATTCAGAGACAGATGCAAGTCTAATGAGGGGGTTGTGTTCCTATATCCTGCAGCAGCAGTGAAGCAAAACATTTCCTGCCTTTTGTGAATGGATCAAAAGTAGAAAATGAGTGGAGAGCAGGGGAAGTGTGTTTGGGGTTGCTTGCTCACAAAATGCAAGTATAGATTCTACACTATCTTCCTGTATTCTGTATTTGAATGAGGCATATGCACATGCTGTATTTCCTGTTACTTCATTACATGCCTGAACTGAGTAGGCATAAAGTCTATATATCTACACTAGGTGGTGCTGTGGAGTCCAATGGTCCAACTGTTAACTTATACTGTGTAGCCTTCAGGTATGGTACACATCTTCCATTATTGCTGACATACAAGACAGAAGGTACCCATAAACTTGATCAACTAGGGTGGAATCTACAGTATTTGATCAGTTCTCCCTTCTAAAAACCCATAGTTAACATATAACAAACTTAGAACAAAATAAATCATGGACATATTTGACAAGTTTGGGATCAATGCAGGAAGTAAGCAATTTTCAGTCCTGCTTTAAACCAAATACAACTCACAAAGTTTAGCATACATAAAGGCTTCATAAGCACTACATAAATGCTTCACAAATCATATAAGTGTATCGCATATTCTATCAATGGTGTATAAACACTGCGTTATGTCACATTTCGCAATTCACTCTACAGTGGGAATGACAATGTCACCTTTTATATATCATTTATGACATATGCATATAGATAGCAGCTGTTAATTGGTCAGTTCTGAGGACTCCTGGGAGGCGTAGGTCTATGACCAAGGTGGAATTAAAATAAAATCACATGTATTTAAGATGCTTTAAAAGTTGAATATACATTCACAACTTTACAAATTGGTTTGAAGTACTAAAAGGACAAAACAAGACACTTGAGGCAAGAAGCATTTCAATATAGCCTTTTCTCATTTTTTATGACTTACAATCAGCACTGTCCAGGACATAGCTTAGATGAAAAGGCCTACAAAAATGTTGGCCTCGTTAGATTTATTTTCAAAKGCACAAGTAGGTATGTCAGGCTTCAAGTAAGTAGGAGCACTAGCAAAACTGTGAAGAAGTGGAATAATAGAAGTATGGAGAACAACAATACTGTTCTTGCTGACAGAAGCACACTAATCACCCTATATGTAGCCCATTGTGAGGAATGATAATTGTTCCACTGACAAGCTATTGTGAAAGAATAAATACGTTTTTACACCCCAAAAAAATTGGTTGCTCTAGTACATTTTTGTGGTTTAGAAGCAAATTTCCTACAATTCTACCCAGGCTTTTGTAACATGACTCATGGCATATTTTGGGTAGGCTATTTCATGATGATAATAATATTGTAATTAACATGAACCATCAAGTATATTAGTTAAACATATTCTTCAGAAAGAGATTCGCTCAATAGATGCTGACAGAGTCACACATTAGATTACTTCCCAAGAAAAGTCGATTTTTGCTTTGCTTTGAGTCCTCGAACCAAATATATCCCCATATGCATCAGAATCACGCCTTTCTCATGAAAGTTGCTGCTTGTTTATAGCCTAAAGCATTACAGAGTTAAGCGATGTTTTTATAACGCTTATAAAAGGGATATCTTTTTCCCCCTTCAAAATCTTAAGCTTAAAAKGTGTGCTTTTTGCCATTTTCATTAACAATGAAACCCCTCAATTTAACCCCTCAATTTGAGCTGTGGTTGAAGGTACTGGTTCACTGTACTTCACTGCCACTGTAGTTCACTGACTTATTGCACGTAATGTGCAAATAATGTTTCAAATACAGAGTAGGAGAAACCGCCTGTTTGAGCTACAGAGGTTACGCTGTTCATGTGTCGTAATGTGCTCCTTGGCATGCCTGACAACAGCGTGTGTTTTTTTCTCCCCAGAAGTGGTCAGAGGGATGATGTCATGCCAGACCTAGACCACCAGAGCTGCTGACCAGTAGGGCTAATCACAGACTGGCCCCTAAGCCAGGAGATAAGTAGCCTGGTCCCAGATATGTTTGTGCTGTCTTGTGACAGTGACCATAGGAGATGGCAAGACAGCACAAACTGATCTGGGACCAGGCTAGTAGAAGAGTGACAGGTTGGCGAGACAGATGACCACATGGTCAAACGTAGTTGAAAAAGAGATAAATGGATTCCAGAGGGTCAAGATGAGCATGCATGTTTTGTTTATCTTTATGGCGTAGGTACCAGTCAGTGCCACGTATATGACTTGTATTACAAGGGGAGTTACCTGGTTGTTTGCTAGATTTGCATCAAACTTGAATCAGATTGCAGAGTGATAACATTTCTAGAATGTTCTCTAATATATTGATTAGTCAACATCACATCAGGGCTGTAATCATAAAGTGTCTCAGGGTAGGAGTGCTGATCTAGGATCAGTTGAGCCTTTTAGGTTATAATGAATGTACTGGGGGACCTGGGGCTGTATCAAGTGTCTGAGTAAGAGCGCTGATCTAGGATCAGGTCCCCCCTTGTGGTCTGATTGTATTCCGATCTGGCTGACCACTTCAGGAGGACAGTGCCAGGTTGGCAATCAGGCTACCAGGCTACCGAAAGCAATCAGGCTACCGAAAGCGCATACAGTGGGCGACGTCAGCACCCCTCCTACAAGTCTCCAGAAAACGTGTGTTTTGGGACCGAGAGGCACTTTTTCATTACAACGTTGGAGGAAATATGTTCCTAGCATGTGAGGAATGTGTTTGCTGGCCTCATACAGTAGTTAGCTACTGCCATCAGTTGTTGTGTTTGTATCATATTTGACCTATTCCACCGTTTGTATAATGCATACTGGCATTTGAATACAGTGCGGGAATAGGGAATCCGGTAGACACATTTAAATGTAGGTGTGTGTAGATACATGACGGGTTTGGAACTCCCATGATCAGAAATCTATCATCAGAATACTAAAGCTGTATGAACTGTCAAGTCTAGACACGGCCTTAGATCTTCCATATGGCCCCAAATCCTAGATTAGCAATCTTACTGACATGCCGTGTTCAGAGGACAATTATGAGCCACTGTTTGATAACGTGCTTTCCACAGTGCAGGCACACCTATACCTGTTAACCTTCCAAGGATCCAGTGTTTGAGCAAGTGAACATGGTTTAAAACCAACCAGACAATATCAGGTTAAATTCCAACCAATTGTGTAAATTATATGTATGAAGGGTGTGCTGTGTTTATCCTACTTGTTCAATACAGAAAGAGTTCATTATCCAACCGTTTACTGTACTTTATAGGATATTCAAGCCTATCTTGAAGGCCTTATTCTGACAGTCCAAACTGACCAGTAAAAAGGTATGTTTACTTTATGGAATTAGAGAATGTATGTTTCTTTCTACCTACAAAGAGTTGTGACCTGTAAGATTGTTTGGCTCATGGCAGTTTTGAAGACTTGTTGCAACAGGTAAAATATGAAGCATGATTATAATTGTGTGTTTGATCCTTCCAATGATCAAGTTTTGGCAAGTTGAAAATATTAGGTTGAAGTTCAACCAGCAGGGAAAATTCATGTATGACGGTTGTGCTCTGTAATACAGAATCATGTACTTTGTAATTACTAAAGTACTTTTCAGCAGCGATATGAGATTTGTATCTGCAGTGTATCTGCATGCCATGAGACAACCAACCTCGCGGGCTGCGGTAGCCTCGTAATTAGAGACAGGGGTCGGTAACTTCAGGGTTGCCGGTTTCAATCCTGGAGCTGACTGGGGGGAAATCTCCAAAGAATGAGACGGCAGCCGGAGGGTCCCGAATTTCAACATCCCATATGCTACTTACCGCCGTTGTGCGTTAGAGCAAGGCACTTTACCCCTAATTGCTCCAGCTGCCCTTAATTATGCTGCTCCCGTGTGTGTTATGTGTCAGGTTGGGTACTGTGACCACAAAACATACATTAGGGCCATGTAAATGGACCAATAAAGGAAGTATTCTAGGATTGCATTGCAGGGGCAGTTAAAGGCTTGTCATGTTCCAACAGGTAGCCTAAAATATGGTGTATTTTTTCCTTCCAAGGATCCGGTTTTGGCATATGAAAATACTAGGTCAAAGTTCAACCAGGCAGGAAACTCCATGTACAGCAATTGTGCTCTACTTGTGCAATATGGAAAATATATTTGATGCTTCCATATACTTTATTGTGTACTTTTACAGATCTTATTTAATTGCTTTATTTGTAGTGCAGTGTAGTCTAAACTATATAAGGTTGGTTGACTCATTGCAGTATTGAGGTCATGTTTTAACAGGTAAAATATGGTGTGTTATTATGGTGTGTTTGCTTGATCCTGAACACCTGTTGAAATATAAGTCATTTCATTCATAATTACTCTATTATATAAACATGGGTCTAGGCTACAGGATGAGCAATATTGTTATAGAAAATAGTCTATTGAGGATTCTATTGATTCAAGAGATTTCATGATAGTTAAAATATTTTATTTGTTTAATATGTATGAGATTATATTCATAGTTATTATAATCATGTTTCAAGCAGATTTAGGATCAGGTCACCCCATGTCCATGTAATCTTATTCATTGTGATGTAACATTTTTAAAACTGATCCTAAACCAGCACTTTTACTCTCATACCTAAAGCCCCTGATCCTAGATTAACAATTCTACTCAGAAACTCCTTATGAATACAGGCCCTGACATGTGCAGTTTTCAGAGGACAAATATGGGCCACTCTTTGATGATTACATGTGCCTTCCACTGTGAAGCTTTCTATGCTAAAAGGTGTACACCTACGCCTGTTAACCTTCCAAAGATCCAGTGTTTAGTCAAGTGAACATGGTTAAAAACCAACCAGAAAATATCAGGTTAAAATCCAACCAAGAGTGTAAATTCCATGTGCAGTTGAAGTTGGAAGTTTACATACACTTAGGTTTGGAGTCATTAAAACTTGTTTTTCAACCACGCCACAAATTTCTTGTTAACAAACGTTTCTCAGAGTCGTGGCTGAACAAGGACATGGATAATATATATCTAGCTGTTTTTTCTATGCATTGGCAGGATTGAAAGGCGGCCTCGGGTAAACTCAAGGGRGGAGATGTGTGTTTCTTTGTTAACAACAGCTGGTGCGCAATATATAATATTAAGGAAGTCTCAAGGTTCTGATCGCCTGAATTCGAATACCTCATGATAAGCTGTAGACCAGGGGTATTCAACTCTTACAACCTACGAGGGCCGGAGCCTGCTGGTTTTCTGTTCTACCTGTTAATTAACCATTTGGTATCCCAGGTCTAAATCAGTCCCTGATTAGAGGGGAACAATGAAAGAATGCAGGGGTGCGTGCTTAGTCCCCTTCTGTGCTCCATGTTCACCCACGACTGCTTGACCGCTCCAACACCATCATTAAGTTTATA
This sequence comes from Salvelinus sp. IW2-2015, assembly GCF_002910315.2. Classification (NCBI taxonomy): domain Eukaryota; kingdom Metazoa; phylum Chordata; class Actinopteri; order Salmoniformes; family Salmonidae; genus Salvelinus; species Salvelinus sp. IW2-2015. The sequence continues at coordinate 48,077,746 of NC_036858.1, forward strand.
GACGACACGACAGTGCTAGCTCTGATCTCCGACGATGATGAGGCAGCCTATAGGGAGGAAGTCAGAGACCTGGCAGTGTGGTACCAGGACAACAACCTCCAAGACAAAGGAGCTGATCGTGGACTACAGGAAACGGAAGGCAGAGCACACGCCCATTCAATAGGGCTGTAGTGGAGCAGGTTGAGAGCTTCAAGTTCCTCGGTGTTCACATCACTAAGGATCTATCATGGTCCACAAACACCAACACAGTCATGAAGAGGGCACGACTCAAAAAGTTATAGAGCTAACCATTGAGAGCATATTGACTGGCTGCATCACCGCTTGGTATGGCAACTGCTTGGCATCTGACCACAAGGTGCTACAGAAGGTAGTGCGTACGAGCTCCCTGCCATCCAGGACCTCTATACCAGGCGGTGTCAGATGAAGGCCCTAAAATTGGTCAAATACTCCCAGCCACCCAAGTCATAGACTGTTCTCTCTGCTACCGCACGGAAAGCGGTACCGGAGCAAGTTTAATAATGAACATTTGGAATATGTATATGAGATTATATTAATAGTTATTATATTTATATCCTAGCCTATTACTTGCTGCAATATTATATTAGTAGGCCTAGCCTATACTCATATGTCCAAGTGATGTGTTGGAAGCAAACAGGATAAATCATAATGTTGGATTGTTTCAGTCAACTCCCATCATCCCACATCCTCTCCATGAGCAACAGAATGCAATGTCCCTTATTGTAATGAGTATGACCCAATTATGGGCCTAAAGGTTACTGCTGGTCACTGACTCTGGAAAGATGACTACGCCTATTAACCAGCAGCTATCCAACCACGTTGACACAAGTTGCGTAATTTTATACATAAGGAGTGTGAAATAATGTGTGACTGTAAAATTATTATATTTTTTTTACTTTTTCTGGATGACTTTCAGCATTTCAGTCAGGGGTTGTAAAACGTTAAACATCAGATAATCAGGCAACCAATGAAACTGTCAGGGTAGAGGTGGCGTCAAATGCTCCTCGACCAATTGGAGTCTTTAAAACGACGTCTGAACAAGAAACTCAGCAGCAGGCTTAGCTAGGGAGGCGGAATCATCATCACGAGTAGAGCTGCGCAACGTTCGCCCGAAGAAGCTATCTCGTCGTTGTGCGCCTTTTGATACATTGTAACGATTCTCTTCATTCTACGCTGTAAATTATGTATTCGATGCCAGTTGATAGCAATTTGTGTGCATATTTGATAGTAGCCTATGCTATCCTAGCGTTGCACCAGGAAATCGAGCACGCACTTTAACTTAACGTTAAAGTTGCTCGATTCCTTGGTGGGATGAACGAGGATGCCCGTGTTTGTCATGTTAATTGAATAGYTATCTGTCCTCTTTCTAGCACAGATCTCATCTCAACACGGCGTATTAACTACAGACTCCCACAGCAGAAATGACAGCGACGGAGACGAGAAACCCCAACAAGCAACAAAACAGAGATGCTGTGGTGGCAGAAACGTCTACGAGAGATGATGTTTTTGATGATAGTTATAAAGCAAAAGAGGGCCCTAAACCGCGGATGAGACTGGTGTGGAGAAACGTCATATTAATGGTTTTATTACATGCTGGAGCGCTTTACGGACTGATGCTCGTGCCCTCCACCTCGGCCTTAACTCTGGCTTGGAGTAAGTATCGCCATTTACTTAATGTGCCGTTTTATTTGCCTTTTATTTTTGCCTTTTATCGGGGGTTTACGCCATTGTTAGTTTGACTACGCAGTATAGTTAATCCGGCGTTAAAAAAAAAAAAAAATCCGGTCGACATTAGAAAACAGAATGTGGTGAATCTGGGTGATACGTTTGGTGGCGTTACACCGACATGTTGCTTGCCCTCTGAGAATAGTGTTGAATGTTGGTAAATCTATTTTGAGGAACAACCACTTAATATTTTTTCCCATGGAAATAATAAACACATTCATACTATAGGACCTATGAGTTCTCTCGTCATATGTAACGGAATATGTAGCCTAACAGTTAACACCAGGGTTTCACAACCTTGGTCCTGTCCCCCCCCCCCAGGTGCACGTTTTGTTTTTTGCCGTAACTCAACGCAGCTGATTCAAATAATCAAAGCTTGATGAGTTGGTTATTTGAATCAGTTGCGTAGTGCTAGGGGAAAAACCAAAACGTGCACAGGGGGCAGGGCCAAGTTTGGGAAACCTGAGCTACACCATTATCACCTGATCATCACACCATGCATGCACCTATCAACTGAAGCGCTCATAGGCAGGCTACTGTGGTGCAGAGGGAGAACTAGATGTTTTGAAATGAGTGGCCTGAGGTAGCCCAAAGGCCGGCAGATGGCGATATTGGGTAGTTTTGGTCTTACCGTCCAAGCGCATTGTATGCGCTGGCAACAAACGTGTGCAACTGCCACCCACAATTCGGGGTGTTCCTGTATGTCGGCTTTCCTGCATCTTTTGGATGGTAAATTGAGACTCAATATCACCATCTGCCGGCCTTTGGGCTAGACTTGAGGCACCTCGGTTCACAATGGTGTAGCTATTTTCTGATGAAGAAACAATCTGTTTGCTTGTTTAGACAGAGACAATATGTGCAGGTTTTTTTGCGGAAGAATAGCTGGAATAGGTAGTTGGCCAGATGACGCATGACCTGGATTATACGGAACGACCCAAACTTTGTTTCCCCTGTTGCATATCCCCCCCTGTCTGTGTGCAGTGCTGAACTGCATATTATTCCACTGGGTGAGACGAAGAACAATTGCCATTCCAATAGACATTCCATTGTGAGAGGCTGCATGGCACCTAAACAGAATATCTTTGCTGCCTGGGCTGTTCGGCAGCCCAGAGTTCTCACATCCTAAGCAGCCTTGTCTGGCTACACATTCAGTACTTTTACAACAACAACCATGAGTGGAGTAGACATGCATACCTACTCCCACTGCCAGCTCCCAAACAGAAATAACTCACGACAGCAACAAGGCAGGGATGGGATATGATGTCCCCTGTATCTACTGGGAGTCAAATCTGTGCTTGACATGATTCTGTGCACATGTGTGAGTGTGCCAAACATGGGTGTCTGTTTATCTCTTTCTCGTCCTATCCCTCTTGCTCTCCCTCCCGTAGCTGTTGTGTGCTTCTTGCTTAGTGCCCTGGGTATAACTGCGGGGGCCCACCGCCTCTGGAGTCACAAGTCCTACAAGGCCTCCACCCCTCTGCGAGTCTTCCTGGCCCTTGCCAACTCCATGGCCTTCCAGGTAAACAAACAAAATCTCTGAATTTAATAATCTTTATTGACCTCAAGAGAGGATTGTATTTGTAACCAGCATAGGATACATACCGTGGGTATCACACAGTGCATTTGGAAAGTATTCAGATCCCTTGACTTTCTTCATTTTGTTACAGCTTATTCAAAAAATTTATKACATTTTTTTCTCAAACTACACACAACCCATAATGACAAAGCAAAAACAGGTTTAGACATTTTTGCAAGTGTATTAAAAACATAAATATTTTCAGACCCTTTACTCAGTACTTTAAGTACCCTTTGGCAGTGACTACAGCCTCCAGTCTTCTTGGGTATGACACTACAAGCTTGGTACACCTGTATTTGGGAGCTTCTCCCATTCTTCTCTGCAGATTTTGTCAGGTTAGATGGGGATGTCTTAAGATGGTCAATGGAAACAGGATACACCTGAGCTCAATTTCGAGTCTTGTAGCAAAGTGTTTGTGTACTTGTGTGAATAAGGTTTATATTCTTTTACAAATTTGCCAAAAATTCTAAACCTGTTTTTGCTTTGTCATTATGGGGTATTGGTGTGTAGATTGAGGGGGGGGGGGGATGTAATTAAGCATTTTAGAATGAGGCTGCAATGTAACAAGGTGGAAAAGTAAATGTCTGAATACATTCCAAATGCACTGTATCAAGCATCTGAGTAAGAATGCCAATCTAGGATCCGGTTCTCCCCTGTCCATGTAGACTCATTTTATTGTGATCTAAACGGCAAAACTGATCCTAAATCAGCACGTCTACTCTGAAACACTTGATACATACGGCCCAGATTCCTCACCATGGGTCTCGTGTACTACTGTATAGAGTACTATAGAGCTGGGACAATAAACACATTTGTCACCAACCATACCGCTCACTTATCACAGGCATTTTTCTGTTATCATTGATTACGGTATGTCGCCTATACAAGAGATGTGAATTTTTTAAAATAACTAAGTTTGCTAATGTGGGTGACTCAAATCAAATTTATTTATATAGCCCTTCTTACATCAGCTGATCTCTCAAGTGCTGTACAGAACCCAGCCTAAAATCCCAAGCAGCAAGCAATGCAGGTGTAGAAGCACGGTGGCTTAGGAAAAACTCCCTAGAAAGGCCAAACCTAGAGGAATCAGACTATGAGGGGTAGCCAGTCCTCTTCTGGCTGTGCCGGGTGGAGATTATAACAGAACATGGCCAAGATGTTCATAAATGACCAGCATGGTCAAATAATAATAATCACAGTAGTTGTCGAGGGTGCAACAAGTCAGCACCTCAGGAGTAAATGTCAGTTGGCTTTTCATAGCCGATCATTAAGAGTATTCTCTACCGCTCTTGCTGTCTCTAGAGAGTTGAAAACAGCAGGTCTGGGACAGGTAGCACGTCCGGTGAACAGGTCAGGGTTCCATAGCCGCAGGCAGAACAGTTGCAACTGGAGCACCAGCAGGCCAGGTGGCCTGGGGACAGCAAGGAGTCATCATGCCAGGTAGTCCTGAGGCATGGTCATAGGGCTCAGGTCCTCCGAGAGAGAGAATTAGAGAGAGCATACTTCAATTCACACGGATAAGACAGGAGAAGTACTCCAGATATAACAGACTGACCCTAGCCCCCTGACACATAAACTACTGCAGCATAAATACTGGAGGCTGAGACAGGAGTGGTCAGGAGACACTGTGGCACCATCTGATGATACCCCCAGACAGGGCCAAACAGGCAGGATATAACCCCACCCACTTTGCCAAAGCACAGCCCCCACACCGCTAGAGTGATATCTTCAACCACCAACTTACCATCCTGAGACCAGGCCGAGTATAGCCCACAAAGATCTCCGCCACGGCACAACCCAATAAGGGCCAAATGTATTTCCCCTACGCTTGTCTTCGCCTATTTTTGTTGCTATAGGCTACAACAACAATCCCATGTATAAATTAATCAGGGAAAACTGTATTTTGAAGCAGAAAGGGAATCAATCCTGGTCCAGTTCCTATCATTAGCCAGTGTGGTGGTCTGCAGCTGACCCTGGTTACAACCATCACAGTAGTTTGTGTGTATGTGTATATATTTTTTTCCTTCTCCCCATTTCACCTAGCTGTACTACTGTACATGCTGCTGTTATTATTGTTGGATAAAGTGCCTCCTAAACAACCACATTTCTATTGTTTCCTCCAGAATGACATTTACGAGTGGGCGAGGGACCACCGGGTTCACCACAAGTACTCCGAGACGGATGCGGACCCCCACAATGCACTGCGGGGCTTCTTCTTCGCTCACATTGGCTGGCTGCTCGTCCGCAAGCACCCTGACGTGATCGAGAAGGGCAAGAAGCTGGAGCTGACGGACCTGAAGGCAGATAAAGTCGTCATGTTCCAGAGAAAGTAAGTAGAGAAGGGTCTCTGCCCTGTCTAGTCCTTCATATCTGATGTCTTCTCTTATATGCCATTTTAGCAGACGCTTTTATCGAAAGTGGCTTATAGAGCATGTATAAGCCACTTGGATGGGTGGCCCCAGCGTAAACCGAAACCATGATCTTGGCGTTGCAAGCCCCATGCTCTACCAATTGAGCCACACGATACTATGTTATCTGTTGGTATATGGTAAAGAGTTTCTTACCTACATACAGTAGCAGTCATTAGTGGGGTGACTTCTTTCCTGGTAGTATTTTTAAAGGTTGGCCCTGGCAGTGCCCTCACTCTGAATCATGCAGTGTTGTACAGGTAACTGCCTCAATAAAGGAAACGCCAACATGAAGTGTCTTAACAGGGTGTTGGGCCAGCACAGTTTCCATGTGCCTTGGCCTAGATTCTACAGGTGTCTGGAATCCTATTGGAGGGATGCAACAATTTGTTTTCCACAAGAAATTCCATAATTTGGTGTGGTGGATAACGCTGTCTCAGGCACCACTCCAGAATCTCCCATAAGTATTCAATTGGGTTGATCTGGTGACTGACACAACCACACCCTTAAAACCCCCTATGCTCAGTTGAGACCCCTCTTTCAAAGTCACAGATATTTTCTAGCCATGGTAGCCAAAATAATGGGCAACTGGGCATTTTTATACATTACCCCGAATCAATAAAAAAAATGTCTCATGCCTGAATACAACGGGTGTCGACTTTACTGTGAAGTGTTTGCTTACGAGCCTGTCCCAACGAGGCAGTTGCACAAACCTCCATTGGCAGTAGCATGCACAGAATGTGCCACAAAGGGGCAATTTTAGTCATTGTACACTTGAAAGAGCTCTGTATAAAATCCTATCCACCATATAAACCAACGGTTAGAGAACTAATGGCACATCACGTTTTGGACTGCATGTGACTGGTGATCAGATGACATTGAGTTTTGCATTTCCTCTCTACCATCAGCTATGCCACTGGACATAAGACATTGATCTTATCACTGCAATAATCAAGCAACCAAATCCGGTGTGTTCCACATCATTGTACGTATGTTCCACGAGACCAGCACAAGTGACGTGACAATATTGAGGTTTCATTTGAATTGATTTTCTATACGTGACTATCTAAAGTAAACCAAACTGAGTGCGCCACATATGTATAGAACAACAAGTCCCGCACACTGTTAAAGCTCCCAATTCACCGCTTTATTGACAACGTTTCCATCTGAAACGGATCTTCGTCAGGTCAAACACACTGAGTGCTCACATCCAAAAATATCCACATTTCACCTCACATGACGCATGGTGGGTGCAAAAAACATTTACATATCACTAATAATTAAATAACAATGAGATGGGTGCATGGAATGGTTCCAGAACATAATATATATTTACATAATTACCAAATGGGTAACCTGGAAGGCAAGACGAATCAAAGTATAGTAACATTCAGGTACAAAATGGTCTGATATCAAGCTCTTGAGACATCGAATCCAAAACAATTCTATTCTCAATAATAGATTATCAGTATCTCCGCCCCTCCTAGGAGTCTTAACATGTTCGATGCCAATGTATCTCAGAGCTAATGTTGTGACAAGCATCCATGAAATGTGCAGCCACAGGGTTTCTCTGGTCAAGGGTCCTGATATTACTCCTGTGTTCTGCTATCCTTGTTTTCAGAGCTCGTTTTGTTTTTCCAACATAGCATAGACCACAAATACATTTGATCAGGTATATCACATTTTGTGGAACGTGATGATGCCCTTAATCTTAATGGCCTTGCCTGTAATGGGGTTATTGGACATTGCATTTGTTCGTGAAGTTACACTGGGTGCATCCGCCACATCTATAGTTACCTTCCGGCACGTTGTCTAGAAAGGTACTGCTTGGCACTGGTGGAAGATCAGACCTCACCAACATTTGGCTGCTGTTGGGGGTGCGTCTGAAGACTACCCACAGGGTTCTTTAAACGTCTTTTCCAGTTGTGGATCAGTGCTCAAGATGTACCTGTTTAGTTTTTTTGTTTAACGTTTTTTTTTATAATGATGTGGTCAGTGTTTACCAAGTGGGGGGTACAGAAGGAAGCGTTGGTCAGGATGGCGGGGAGGTTTGGGCGTGAGGCTGTCATCGTGGGTCATATTTTTTTAACATTCCCTTGCGTCATGCAGCCATTCCTCTGGGTAACCCCGCTGTCTGAAACTTTAATCCAGATGGTCGGTTTGTTTGACAGTCACTAGTGTGCTCTCCATATTTGAGTTTCAGGGTCAGTTATTGCTGCATGCAGTTGTAATCGCACCGCTTGTATCTTCTCACGTATTCAACCCAGTTGTAATCGCACCGCTTGTATCTTCTCACGTATTCAACCCAGTTGTAATCGGCACCGCTTGTATCTTCTCACGTATTCAACCCAGTTGTAATCGCACCGCTTGTATCTTCTCACGTATTCAACCCAGTTGCTCAGCTATTTCCTGGATAATAAGAGCCATCAGATCAAATGAGCATTTGTTTGTAATTTGGCACCACTGGTCACAGATTCTCAGTCTCTGCTGATTGTGGGTGCCTTCTGGATTCTAAGGCTTTGTGGGATCAATTTCTTGCGCAAATAGTCGCTCAAAGTGACAGCGTGGAGATGCATATGTGTTTCTGTCATAGGTGTTTCAGTCTCTTGTAGTGATTCCGTTGTTTCAACATGATTGTCAAACAGTCTCTTGTCATACGGGCATTGTCTTCAGTTGTGAATTCAAATGTCTTATGGAGGTTAACATCCTCTTCAATTGGATTTGCCATCTCTGGTCGACACCCAAATGGCGGTGCGTAATGGAGTCTTGCTGTATGAAAAGAAAGTACCGTCTATAGAAAACTTTGGTCATACTCACATCCTTAAACATAGGTGCTGGGCTAATAAAGAATACTAGTATAGAACAAGAAAGCCCGCACACCGTTAACACTCCCAATTCACTGCTTTATTGACAACGTTTCCATCCGAAACGGATCTTTGTCAGGTCAAACACCTGTTCACGTCCCAAAAATATCCACATTTCTCCTCATGCATGCTCCACACATGTATCATTTGAAAAAAAGCATCTAATCAACAATGGCATTTTTATTAATTCTTCCAATTATTGACTTTTTCACAACTGCCAGCAGTTTGGCACCAAAGCATTTACAACGTAGACATAGTAAAATAAATCGGAGGGTGGCAGGTTTGAATCCCTGAGCTGACAAGGTGAACAAAATCTGTGTGCCCTTCAGCAAGGCACTTAACCCCAATTGCTCCAGGGTTGCTGTCGTTTTAATTTACATAAATTCAATGAAAGCCCACAGTATCACACTGTTATATTAACAGTATTGCACTTTTCATGTAGCTTACTTTTAGCCAGCTAATAGCCTTACCAATCAAGCAGCATTATGGACTAAATGTTAAAATCCGGTTGCTTCAGGATTATTTTGCTGTGACAATAATAGATCAAATTAAGATCCTACATCTATAGGTTGTGGTGTCCGTGACGACGCTGGCTGACTGATCTATTGATAAGAGCTGCCATCTCTGCCAGGGTCTCGATTGAGCCATACCCACACAAAGTACAGTGACTGGCTTGCCATTTATCAGCAGGCAGTGGGTACTCGTGTACGTAGTCCCAAACTAGTAGCACCACAGAAATGGGTCATTTTTAACTTTTTGGTGGAAGACTAAATCAACTGAATAGAATTCTTCAAAACATGTACTGAACTAGGTGTGACCTTCCATGGTTTAGAAACTCTGTTTATGAATCTAGGTGCTTGGGGTGGTGTTCACTTCCCCAGCTTTAGTAACTTAAATTTAATTTAGATTCAACATAACAGAATGGTTCCAGTTCTACTTACAAACTCTTGAGTAACACAGCTACTTTTGTTTGACGCATATAAATTCCAGTACTAATCTCACCCACCCACCCCAAAAATGAATGGTGGAGCTCTATAGATTTTATTTGTATTTGACATACACCAAACCAATGTCTCCTCATCTCTTCCCTCTCTGTCCCCTCTAGGTACTACAAGCTCTCTGTGGTTCTGCTGTGTTTCCTGGTGCCCATGTGGGTGCCTTGGTACCTGTGGGGTGAGTCCCTGTGGGTGGGCTACTTCGTCCCGGTCCTCATGCGGTACACCCTGGTGCTGAACTCTACCTGGCTGGTCAACTCTGCAGCTCACATGTGGGGCAACCGACCCTACGACCATAACATCAACCCCAGTGAGAACCGTTTCGTGGCCTTCAGTGCCATCGGTAAGGATCTGACTTAAAAAATATATATATTTAAGGTGGGGGGGGGGATTTGTCTGGAACACTACTATTGGCCAGAGCCTTGCACTCTATAGGAAAAGGCTGTTTGCCGTTTTGGACAAAGCCAATATGCCATTTTGTGTCTAACCACCATCACACTTGTACTGTATCCTTGCTGATGCAGCCTGGCATGGTGTAGTGTAGGCGGAACTCGCTAATCCAGTGGCCTGTGTTTACTTTGTGCAAGAGATCCTGCTGTTTGTGTGAAATCAGAGCTTCGGTCCGACTGATTGCATGTTCTACTATAAACTCGTCTGTATAGCTGCCTGTTTGTCAGCTGTGAAAATCATCATGTTTTAGTTGAATAGCTTAAAACGAGTGGAACTTGTAATTTTTACATTTTTAGTCCTTTAGCAGACTTATCTAGTGACTTATGGTAGTGAGTGCATACAGTTGTGCTTCTTTCATACTTATTTTTTACCATGGAGCGATGTTATTGTCTCAGCCTACAGTGTGTATATCTCGCAACATGTAAAGTGTTGGTTTCATGAGTTGAAATGTTTGATGCACACAGTTTATTTCTCTCAAGTTTGTGCACAAATTAGTTTACACCCCTGTTAGTGAGCGCTTCTCCTTTACCAAGATAATCCATCCACCTGACAGGTGTGGCATGTCAAGAAGCTGATTAAACAGCATGATCATTACACAGGTGCACCTAGTGCTGGAGACAATAAAAGGCCACTCTAAAATGTGAAGTTTTGTCACACAACCTGTCTCAAGTTGTCTAGGGCATGCAATATGCATTCTGACTGTAGGAAGGTCCACCAGAGCTGTTGCCAGAGAATTTAATTTATTTTCTCTACCATAAGCCGCCTCCAACATTTTAGAGTACTTGGCAGTATGTCCAACAGGCCTCACAACTGCAGATCACGTGTATGGTGTCATGTGGGCGAGCAGTTTGCTGATGTCAACGTTGTGAACAGAGTGCCCCGTGTTGGGGGGTATGGGCAGGCATAAGCTACGGACAAACTAACACAATTGTATTTTATCGATGGCAATACCATGACGAGATCCTGAGGCCCAATTTATAAAAATGTTTTAAAACATTTAAGCTATCTGTGACCAACAGTTGCCTATCTGTATTCCCAGTCATGTGTAATCCATAGATTAGGGTCTAATTAATTATTTTTTCAATTGACTGATTTCCTTATGAACTGTAACTGAGTAAAAAAATCTTTGAAATGGTTGCGTTTTTATATTTTTGTTCAATCTATAAACGAATATGGCTCGGACTTGCAACACTTGACTTAAGGCTGCTGTAGTTTGTGCAGGTTTGAGTGCTCTGGTTCAAGTTGGTGACCATAATTAACTTTGTTGAATCATGTATTTGAATGCTTGACTGGAACAAAATGTTGCACGCAGCAGCCCTCCAGGACTCAAGTTAGCCATCCATATTGTAGCACTTTTCAGACTCAGTGCTTTAGTTTACATATCGATTATGGTGATCAGATTGTTTTGAATCCTTTTTTTTTTTTTTTTTGTAACTTTCATAGATGCACACCTATAGTATTACCAGGTGCATGGAGTAAAGGGGATTCCAGCTCTTATTTTTTTTATTCTCTCAATCTAGACTTTGCTGTCACCTGTGACTGGCTATTGGTTTATGGTTTTAACCTGACTTTCCTGTCCCCTTGTATCCTTCCTGCCAGGCGAGGGCTTCCACAACTACCACCACACCTTCCCCTTTGACTACGCCACCAGTGAGTTCGGCATTAAGATGAACATCACCACTGCCTTCATAGACCTCATGTGCTTTCTGGGCCTGGCCAAGGACTGCAAGAGGGTGTCCCACGACCTCATTTCGGCCCGCGCCCAGCGAACAGGTGACGGCAGCCACAAGACTGGCTGAGTAATGTTGTCTCAAACCGTTACGGACTTGATGCGACCGATGCCAGATACGATAAAACAGGCTAAACCAATGAAAGAATGTAGCTGTAGTAAATTGCAGTATTGATGGAGTTAGTAGTGCTGCAGTTAGTAGTGATCAAACCATGGTCCATTGATGTCTGCTTCTGTGTTATGAGTTAAAAACCTATACTTGAGTTCCTCAGACTAATATTGGCTTTAAAATCGGTCCTAGACCTTTCAGTAAAGTTTCTATTTTTTWTTWTWTTTWTTTTTCTCCAATKAATGATGTGTGAGGTGACTAAGGAAAGTGATCTAATGGCCTGGCTAAGCTAGGTATGTTAGCACAGAAATTTAAAGAGTAAGTCACTATTGGTGGAAACCTGAAGTGTGTGGCGGCGATGGACGCTGTAATGCGTGACACTATTACACCAACCAAACTACCTGCCTGTGCCATCTGCACCAACAATGAAGATGGTAGGACGTTAACCTCTAATTTATTCATGAGCTATTATTAATTAACCATCTGGCACCTTTGAAATTGTGAAAAAAGTTTGAGGTTTCTTCACATTTTAGGCTAAGTAGGTGAAATTTGTTTTGATAATGTGTCGATTTCAATTCGGGCTGAATGATCCTGACATATGGATCCAAATCTTTCTATCAGTCACGCTTTGTTGACATTCATTCCCTAAGTGTGAAGTAGTTAAAATTCTTTAAAATCCTGGGGGAAGTCTACCTTTTGTCAAAAGTTTACATTTACGTTTAAGATGAAATGTAAGTTTTATATTTAACATGATTTGCTGTTATTAAGCCACCCTACTTCAGTCTTATTTTACTATAAGCTGCTGTGTTGAAACAGCCCTACTTACTTCTAAGTCAACATACTGTTGAGCTGTCATTATATACCAGACCATATTCCATATAGGCTGGTGTAGAAGTGCAGTTATGCGGCAGCGTTACATATTATTGCACCAGTTGACTCCTCCTGTCCAAGTTGCTCTTCACAGGAGATTAGTTCCTCTTGTAGAAGAGGATGAAGGAAGGTATCAGATCTCAAATTGCACATATATTCCCTGTATAGTGCATTATTTTTGACCAGGGCCCATTGTGGGCTCTGGTCAAAGGTAGTGCACTGTATATGGAATCGGGTGCCATTTGGGACGTACATAAGGTCTCTTCATTTGTGTATAACACGATTTATACCTCTGGATATTTTGTGGGGGCGACGGTGCCTGTGACTACAGTCGGATGGTCGAACAGAAGCCTGGTTGGTTGGGTTTTTTCCATCCTGCTTCAGAAACACTTCTGCACTGAAACGTAGTTAAAACGCAAACTCTGATCAGTCTTTATTATACAAAATAATAGTTGTTTGTATTTTTTACTCTTACTGCAGCTGAAGTTAAAAGTAAGGGACTTCGGTCTCCAATAGGTCAAGGTGAAAGAGGCTTTGAGAGCATTTGCATACGTGTCGTCTCGGTATCTTGAATTACATTTAGTCGACTCTTGCCCAAGATGCCTTATGGAAGTAATGTTATGTACTTTGCGCGCTTAGTAGATGTGGACATGTCTAGAAAAAGATGGATGCGACAGGGGAGGGAAAGGACAGCCAGGGGTTTAGTTAATTTGGTTGTACATCAATTGTAAGTTAACACTCTAGGAGTGAGGGGGGAAACTATAGGAATTCTACTTCYGAGTACTGAGGGGGAAAAATGGCATTTTGAATATTTGCTTTGGAGCTGTGGTTGAGTTATTTAATGAATTTCTTAATAGCTATATTGGCGAGAAAGTAATGGAAATAACTTATTTAACTCGAAAGTAAAAGGATAGACCATGTGCTTTGCATCCTTGGTATATTCTGTACAGTATCAGATTCTGAGGGATTAAGAACACATTTTTGCATAATAGTTAAACAAATGTGGTGTTTGGCTCTGAAGAAACAAGATTCCAGATTAGTTATGTATTTTGTCACACTTTGGTCTACCTTTCTCAGTGCAATTATTTTGTGCAGTGTTAACTTCTTGAAGTCTGAATGCCTTAAAAAAAACTGCAGCATTTTTTTCTAAGAATGTTCTACCCACTGTATGTACCGTAAATAAACCAAATTTTCTACATGTTGAAAAGCATGTCCTGCTGTCTGTTTGTTGTAATTCTGTAATCTCTCCATTTCTAATTGAATAAAAGACAAGTCATTGTCTTACCATTTACTTGTCCTTTTGCATCAATGTCTACAATTTTCTGCAAAGTGACTGGGGTGTATTCATTAGTGCACACCATAAATGTTTTGCAACAGGAAACACTTTTTTTGTTTTCTTATTTGGACAAGTTCAGGTTAGTTCCTCCCTGTTTGGTTCCAAGTGAATACACCCTTGGTGATGTTATTGAGGTGGTAAGCTGTGTAAGCAGCATTTATTCTCCCCATTAATATTAAATCATTTTAGGGAAACACATTGCAGCTATCATAGAAAGCCATTCTGACGGGCCTTGTCCCCAGGCTATTCTCTGGCCTATGCTCACAACCTCCCCGTACTGCTCACTGAATCATCATATGGGGGTTGTGTCATGGTATTTTAGAATTTAAACTTTACACTCAAACCCAACACCAAGTAGAATAAAAGTCCTAACACTTCAACAGCTCTCTTGAATGTGGCATTTACTGATTTACATTGCATATTCATAACCTGAACACAACATGAGGGTTGCATCTGAAACAAACCGTTCAGTTCATTTAAACGGCGTCTATGCGGACACTATGTACCGGTCGGCTTTACGTTTTTTTTCTCCAGAACTTGACCTTGTTTGCTGATAGTCAAATGCCATCACTTCCAAGCACCAAACTAAGTTTTTGTGTTGGTCCCCTAGGCTCCCTGGACTGTTCAGGTTGTAACTGATTATCTCAATCTCTCTGGACATAGTGTGCTTGCTACCAACTTCTTTTACATTCCACTAGTTCCACAGCCATCTGCTTATCAGTTCAATCTTGAGCTGGTCATGCTTGACACGTTCTCCTATCTGGCCTATCGCGCACAATCAGACCATGTGAGATTGCTATGCGTGTTCTCTCTCTGACCAACACTGAATGGCAGCAACAAGACACTGTTTTACTGTTTTCTCTGGTCATCGTCAGTGTGCCAGGGTCTTGGTCTATCTATGGTTTTTGTCTTGAGCCTTTGCTTTACGGGTTCATTTAAGTGCATTGGCTGATCGCGAGTTGAATGAAACATTCTGATATACTGCTAAAATACCGGTTTCAGTTTGTTGACTAACGTCTCTTCGAAAGCTAGCGCATATGCACCACCTACTGGGGAATGTTTCAAGCCAAGAATAACCACCACTGAAAATGACCCCTCTTCACTCTAATGAAATATAGACAGACTAATTCATTCTTATGTTGTACCAATATTTTAGCCTGGGTAGTGGTCTGTTTAGCTAACATTCCTCTCCTACTCTGTCATTACAAAACAATTTACAAGTACACAGAATATTTTTGGCTAATTCCAAATGGCCAGTTTGTGCCTAGACAGTGAAGACTTAGTTTATGCAAACAGTGTCAGAGTTGCAACAGGTTGACTAGTCCGGACCTGGGTTCAAATAGTATTTGCAATCTTTCAAATACTTTGATGGTTTGCTTTAGTCTGCCTAGAGTGCCAGGTAGGTGGGGGTTGTACTTTTGAGAATGTTCTATTGGTTTCATTGCAGCAGGCAAGCTCAATGAAGTACAGATAAAGTTTTTGAAATAATTTAAACAGTGCTTGAAGCCAGGTCTGTCTGTCCAGTTCCAGTGGGTGTCTCCACTACAGCACCGCTGTCTGTCTGGGAGCTGGCCAGCTCCCAGCGACATCACCCCTCTCTCCATTGGCTGCCTGGTGTCAGACCATCCACTCCACTACTCTGTATGTAATGCTTGTGTGGTCATCAGGCTGACAGTTTTAGCCCTGCACTGTCAAACGCTAATCTGCTTTGCTGGACACTAGACCTAGGCTGCAATATTAGCCTAGAAAATAGGCTAGGCTAACTTTTGTATTTTTTATGTATTTGTTTCTTAACAGGGTATCTTGCCTACTGCAGGACAGTTGGCACTGGTAGAATATTAGACAATCAGCCATTTTTTAACTTAAGATTTTCTTGCCAGCTGTTAGCTTTAAAATTGTATTATGAATGAATATATATATATATATATATATATATATAATTTAGTCTTACAAGTGTCTCAAGTGTAGGCTATAGAATTAGATTATTATGATTGGACTGCATACTGAGGGGATTTGCAGGATCATTCGATGTAGTCCATGGGCCAGTGGAAAAATGTTTCCACTTTGGCGTAGCAAACTTTTGATGGTATTACATTGTTCCCCACAAGCCCCTGATCAAATTGATCTATGATACCCTTTATGAAAATAAAAATAATACTGAAATGTACATTTACATAAGTATTCAGACCCTTTACTCAGTACTTTGTTGAAGCACCTTTGGCAGGGATTACAGCCTCGAGTCTTCTTGATTTTGACCCCAGTCATAGACTGTTCTCTCTACTACCGCGTGGCAAGCGGTAAGTCTATCACAAAAAGGCTTCTCAACAGATTTTTACCCCCAAGCCATAAGACTCCTGAACAGGTAATCAAATGGCCACCCAGACTATTTGCATTGTATGCCCCCCCTAACCCCTCTTTTACGCTGCTGCTACTCTCTGTTTATCATGTACATACTACCTCAATCAGCCCGACTAACCGGTGCCTGTATATAGCCTCGCTACTGTTATAGCCTTGCTACTGTTATTTTTCACTGTCTTTTTACTGTTGTTTTTATTTCTTTACTTACCTAATGCTCACCTAATTCCTTTAAAATATATATATATAATGAAATTGTACTGTTGGTTAGAGCCTGTAAGTAAGCATTTCACTGTAAAGTGAAATACCTGTTGTATTCAGGACACGTGACAAATAAACGTTGATTTGATTTGACGCTACAAGCTTGGCAAACCTGTATTTGGGGAGTTTTTCCCATTCTCTGCAGATCCTCTCAAGCTCTGTCAGGTCAGATTGGGAGTGTTGCTGCACAGCTATTTCAAATCAAATCAAAGTTTGTCACATGCGCCGAATACAATATGTGTAGACCTTACAGTGAATGCTTACTTAACAGGCCCTAACCAACAGTGCAATTTTTAAGTAAAAAATAGGTATTAGGTGAACAATAGATAAGTAAAGAAATGTAAAAAACAACAGTAAAAAGACAGTGAAAAATAACAGTAGTGAGGCTATACACAGGCACCGCTTAGTCGGGCTAATTGAGGTAGTATGTATATGTATGTATGGTTAAAGTGACTATGCATATACTATAAACAGAGAGTAGCAGTAGCGTAAAACGGGTTGGCGGTTGGTGGGTGGCGGGACACAATGCAGATAGCCCGGGGAGCCAATGTGCGGGGAAACCGGTTAGTCTGGCTAATTGAGGTAGTATGTACATGTAGGTATGTTTAAAGTGACTATGCATATATGATAAACAGAGAGTAGCAGCAGTGTAAATGAGGGGTTGGGGGGACGAGACACAATGCAAATAGTCTGGGTGGCCATTTGATTACCTGTTCAGGAGTCTTATGGCTTGGGGGTAAAAGCTGTTGAGAAGCCTTTTGGTCCTAGACTTGGCGCTCCAGTACCGCTTGCCATGCGCCCAAGAACAGTCTATGGCTGGGGGTTTTGCCCATTTTTAGGGCCTTCCTCTGACACCGCCTGGTGTAGAGGTCCTGGATGGCAGGCAGTTTAGCCCCAGTGATGTACTGGGCCGTACGCACTACCCTCTGTAGTGCCTTGCGGTCAGAGGCCGAGCAGTTGCTGTACCAGGCAGTGATGCAACCAGTCAGGATGCTCTCGATGTTGCAGCTGTAGAACCTTTTGAGGATCTAAGGAGCCATGCCAAATCTTTTTAGTTTCCTGAGGGGGAATAGGCTTTGTCGTGCCCTCTTCACGACTGTCTTGGTGGAACACCAAGGAACTTGAAGCTCTCCACCTGCTCCACTAGCCCTCTCGATGAGAATGGGGGCGTGCTCAGTCCTCCTTTTCCTGCAGTCTACAATCATCTCCTTAGTCTTGGTTACGTTGAGGGATAGGTTGTTATTCGGGCACCACCCGGCCCGGTCTCTGACCTCCTCCCTATAGGCTGTCTCGTCGTTGTCAGTGATCAGGCCTACCACTGTTGTGTTGTCTGCAAACTTAATGATGGTGTTGGAGTCGTGCCTGTCCACGCAGTCGTGGGTGAACAGGGAGTGCAGGAGGGGACTGAGCACGCACCCCAGAGGAGCTCCAGTGTTGAGGATCAGCGTGGCTGATGTGTTGCTACCTACTCTCACCACCTGGGGGCGGCCCGTCGGGAAGTCCAGGATCCAGTTGCAGAGGGAGGTGTTTAGTCCCAGGATCCTTAGCTTAGTGATGAGGTTTGAGGGTACTATGGTGTTGAACGCTGAGCTGTAGTCAATGAATAGCATTCTCACGTAGGTGTTCCTTTTGTCCAGGTGGGAAAGGGCAGTGTGGAGTGCAATAGAGATTGCATCATCTGTGGATCTGTTTGGGCTGTATGCAAATTGAGTGGGTCTAGGGTTTCTGGGATAATGGTGTTGATGTGAGCCATTACCAGCCTTTCAAAGCACTTCATGGCTACGGACATGAATGCTACGGGTCTGTAGTCATTTAGGCTGGTTGCCTTAGTGTTCTTGGGCACAGGGACTATGGTGGTCTGCTTGAAACAGTATTGGTAGTTAGTATTACAGACTCAATCAGGGACATGTTGAAAATGTCAGTGAAGACACCTGACAGTAGGTCAGCACATGGCCGGAGCACACATCCTGGTAATCCGTCTGGCCCCGCGGCCTTGTGAATGTTGACCTGTTTAAAGGTCTTACTCACGTCGGCTATGGAGCGCGTGATCACACAGTCGTCCGGAACAGCTGATGCTCTCATGCATGCCTCAGTGTTGCTTGCCTCGAAGCGAGCATAGAAGTGATTTAGCTCGTCTGGTAGGCTCGTGTCACAGGGCAGCTCGCGGCTGTGCTTCCCTTTGTAGTCTGTAATAGTTTGCAAGCCCTGCCACATAAGACGGAGCCAGTCGGAGCCGGTGTAGTACGATTCAATCTTAGCCCTGTATTGGCGCTTTGCCTGTTTGATGGTTTGTTGGAGGGCATAGCAGAATTTCTTATAAGCTTCCGGGTTAGAGTCCCGCACCTTGAAAGTGGCAGCTCTGCCCTTTAGCTCAGTGCGAATGTTGCCTGTAATCCATGGCTTCTGGTTTGGGTATGTACGTACAGTCACTGTGGGGATGACGTCCTCGATGCACTTATTGATAAAGCCAGTGACTGATGTGGTGTACTCCTCAGTGCAATCAAAAGAATCCCGGAACATGTTCTTGTCTGTGATAGCAGAACAGTCCTGTATTTTAGCATCTGCTTCATCTGACCACTTTTTTATAGACCGAGTCACTGGTGCTTCCTGCTTTAATTTTTGCTTGTAAGTAGGAATCAGGAGGATAGTGGTCAGAATTATGGTCAGATTTACCAAATGGAGGACGAGGGAGAGCTTTGTACACGTCTCTGTGTGTGGAATACAGGTGATCTAGAATTTTTTCCCCCTCTGGTTGCACATTTAACATGTTGATAGAGATTAGGTAAAACTGATTTAAKTTTCCCTGCATTAAAGTCTCCGGCCACTATGAGCGCCGACTCTGGGTGAGCGGTTTCCTGTGTGCTCTTTTCCTTATACAGCTGACTGAGTGCGGTCTTAGTGCCAGCATCTGTCTTTGGTGGTAAATACACAGCCACGAAAAGTATAGATGAAAACTCTCTTGGCAAATAGTGTGGTCAACAGTTTATCATAAGATACTCTACTTCAGGCGAGCAAAATCTAGAGACTTCCTTAGATTTCGTGCACCAGCTGTTGTTTACAAATATGCACAGAGCGCCCCCCCGTCTTCCCGGAGTGTGCTGTTCTAACTAGCCGGTGCAGCGTATATCCTGCTAGCTGAATATCCATGTCATCATTCAGCCACGATTCTGTGAAACATAAGATGTTACAGTTTTTKATGTCCCGTTGGTAGGATATTCGTGATCGTACCTCGTCTAATTTATTGTTCAATGATTGTACGTTGGCGAGTAATATTGACGGTAACAGCAGCTTTCCCACTCGCCTTCTGCAGATCCTTCGAGGCACCCCGCTCTGTGTCCTCTGTACCTGCATCTCTTTCTCTTGCCAATAACGGGTATGTTGGCCTTGTCGAGTGTTAGCATTGCGTCCTGCTTGTTGAAGAAAAAATCTTCATCTAATCTGAGGTGAGTGATCGCTGTCCTGATATCCAGAAGCTCTTTTTTGCCGTAAGATACGGTGACAGAAACATTATGTACAAAATAAGTTACAAATAACGCGAAAAAAAACACATAATAGCACAATTGGTTAGGAGACCGTAAAACTGCTGCCATTTCTTCCGGCGCCATTTTTTTCAAGTCTCTCCAGAGATGTTAGATTGGGTTCAAGTCCGGGCTCTGGCTGGGCATCTCAAAGACATTCAGAGACTTGTCCCGAAGCCACTCCTGCGTTGTCTTGGTTTTGTGCTTAGGTTCGTTGTCCTGTTGGAAGATTAACCTTTGCCCCAGTCTGAGGTCTTGAGCACTCTAGAGCGGGTTTTCATCAAGGATCTCTCTTTGCTTTGCTCTGTTCATCTTTCCCTCGATCCTGACTAGTCTCCCAGTCCCTGCCGCTGAAAAACATCCCCACAGCATGATACTGCCACCACCATGCTTCACCGTAGGGATGGTGCCAGGTTTCCTCTAGATGTGAAGCTTGGCATTCAGGCCAATTAGTTCAGTCTTGTTTAGGTGGCTTTTGGGAAACTCCAAGCGGGCTGTCATGTGCATTTTACTGAGGAGAGCCTTCGGTCCGGCCACTCTACCATAAAGGCCTGATTGGTGGAGTGCTGCAGAGATGGTTGTCCTTCTGGAAGGTTCTCACATCTCCACAGAGGAACTCTGGAGCTCTGTCAGAGTGAACATTTCGTTCTTGGTCACCTCCCTGACCAAGAACCAGATTAATATGAGGATTACATTTTTTTTAATCCAGTTTAGAATAAGGCTGTAACGTAACAAAATGTGGAAAAAGTCAAGGGGTCTTAATACTTTCCGAATGCACATTTGGTCCACTCATATCAGTGCATTCGTAACAGCCTAACCATTACAAAATGTATATTTGATCAAATAAGCCTCATGCAGAAAATTAGCAATTACATTTTTTGTTGACCAAATTTGACAGTCATTGACCTCCATACAAAAATAACACTTCATGGTCTTATTTTCGTGGACAGATTTTGGGCGGAGTAAAGCCTCACTTTGCCTCTTCCTTTCTGGGTTAAATCAGCAATAGCTGGGCATCATTGTTTAGACTTTTCCTAGCTTTATATTAAGTTTTGTGCTCTCATTACGAAGGCATTTTGCAAAAATGGGTTACCTGTACTTCTTTGTTTGACGTAATGCATTCCTTTGGAATTTCATAGGGTGCAATATACAATGTTTCACATCACATTTCTTGATGTTAACACAATTTATAGAATCAGATTGCATATCATTTTAATTAATAGACATCAGTGAATGCTTCTACAACATTTTCTAACTGTTTTAATGTAATATTTGAAACGACTACAAAACTCTTTTTTTTATACCACTATTCTGGTAATATTAAGCTAAATACATATAATTGACATACTGTACTTGCGCAATATTTTCGGGTTGTCCTAATTGTAACACACCTTTTAATCCATTATTGGTCTTATTACACCAATTATTTATTCAGTTATGCCCATGCAAAATCAATGCAGTTCCTCCCTGTTGAAGTGAATAGTGGCCATTTTGAAAAAAGGCTGATGGGAGTTGTACTGATTAAAGACAAAATTGATGATGACTCTATATAGCAAAAACAAATTACTCCAATGGGTCTCCTTGTTCTGTGTGACATTTGGTTTAGTTATCGTACCATGTGATAGTAGAGCACATCCCAATACTGTCCATTCTGGCTCGATATACCCCAAAATGCATACATGTATGACCTTATTTGACCCCCCAAGGTGGGCCCATAGAGATGTCATAATTCCAGTTGCTTCATACTTCAATACAGTGGGTATCAGAAGTATTCACCCCCCACCCTTGGATTTCTTCACATTCTATTGTGTTACAAAGTGGGCCTTTTGTCAACGATCTACACAAAATTCTCTGTAATGTCAAAATTCAAACATTTCTTAAAGAGTAATGTAAAATGAACACTAATGTACCTTGATTAGATAAGTATTCACCCCAAGTCAATACATGTAAAAAAAAAAAAAACAGCAATTGGCAGCAATTACAGCTGATTATTAGGTAAGTCTCTAAGAGCTTTGCACACTTGGATTGTGCAATATTTTCCCATTTTTCTTTTCAAAATTATTAAAGATCTGTCAAGTTGTTGATGGTCATGGTTACACAGCCATTTTCAAGTCTTGCAATAGATTTTCAACCATATTTATTAAGTCAAAACTGTAACTTTGCCACTCAGGAACATTTACTGACTTCTTGGTAAGTGCCTTCAGTGTAGAATGTGTCCTTGTGTTGTAGGTTATTGTCCTGCTGAAAGGTGAATTTGTCTCCCAGTGTCCATTGGAAAGCAGACTGAAGCAGGTTTTCCTCCAGGATTTTGCCTGTGCTTAACTCCATTCTGTTTATTTTTATCCTGAAAAACTCCCCAGTCTTTGCAATGTCAAGCATACCCATACCATGATGCAGCCTCCACCTTGCTTGAAAATACTCAGTGATATGTTGTGTTGGATTTGCCCCAAACATAAGGCTTTGCATTTATATTTTGTATATTTGAATTCTTTTCACAGTTATTATTGCGGAGTAACTATACTAAACAAAAATATAAACGCAACATGTAAAGTCTTGGTCCCATGTTTCATGAGCTGAAATAAAGATCCCATATTTTCCATACACACAAAAATCTTATTTCTCTCAATCTGTGCACATACACTACTGGTCAAAAGTTTCCAAACACCTACTCATTCAAGGGTTTTTATTTATTTTTTACATTGTAGAATAATAGTGAAGACATCAAAACTATGAAATAACACATATGGAATCACATAGTAACCAAAAAAGTGTTAAAGATATCTAAATATATTTTATATTTGAGATTCTTCAAATAGCCACCTTGCCTTGATGACAGCTTTGCACACTGTCCGTAGAGCTCCGAGACAGGATTGTGTCGAGGCACAGATCTGGGGAAGGGTACCAAAACATTTCTGCAGTATTGAAGGTCCCCAAGAACAGTGGCCTGCATAATTCTTAAATGGAAGAAGTTTGGAACCACCAAGACTCTTCCAAGAGCAGCCCGCCCAGCCAAACTGAGAAATCAGGGTAGAAGGGCCTTGGTCATGCTGACCAAGAACACAATTGTACCTCTGACAGAGCTCCTCTGTGGAGATGTGAGTACCTTCCAGAAAGATAACTATCTCTGCAGCACTCCACCAATCAGGCCTTTATGGTAGAGTGGCCAGACTGAAGGCACTCCTCAGTAAAAGGCACATGACAGCCCGCTTGGAGTTTCGCAAAAGCCACCTAAACAAGACTGAACTCTTTGGCCTGAATGCCAAGCGGCACATCTGGAGGAAACCTGGCACCATCCCTACGGTGAAGCATGGTGGTGGCAGTATCATGCTGTGGGGATGTTTTTCAGCAGCAGGGACTAGGAGACTAGTCAGGATCGAGGGAAAGATGAACAGAGCAAAGTAACAGGATAATGACCCTAAGCACAGCCACGACAACGCAGGAGTGGCTTCGGGACAAGTCTCTGAATGTCCTTGAGTGGCCCCGCCAGAGCATCTCTGGAGAGACCTGAAAATAGCTGTGCAGCAACATTCCCCATCCAACCTGACAGAGCTTGAGGATCTGCAGAGAATAATGGGAGAAACTCCCCAAATACAGGTGTGCCAAGCTTGTAGTGTCATACCCAAAAAGACTCAAGGCTGTAATTGCTGCCAAAGGTGCTTCAAAAAGTACCGAGTAAAGGGTCTGAATACTTATATAAATGTGATATTTCCGTTTGAATTTTTTTATACATTTGCAAAAATATTAAAAACCTGTTTTTGATTCATCATTATGGGTTATTGTGTAAATTGATGGAAATAACTATGGAATCAATTTTAGAATAAGGCTGTAACGTAACATAATGTGGAAATATTCAAAGGGTCTGAACACTTTCCGAATGCACTGTATGTACCTATGGAGGTGTTACGTACGCCTCTAGGAAGAGGGAACGCAACACCATGCTACAACTCACCTCCCCGTGGAGTGAAAGACTTATGTGCCTGTAGGTGCGAGTAAGGATGACAAAAGCAGAGAATTTACCATTTACTGGGAATTTATTCCTTCATGCGGTAAATTTGGGGAAAAGGGGCTGAACGGAACCAAAGCAAAGAAAGTAAATGTCAAAGCCCCCCCCTCTCCTATCTTACCTGACTACCCACTACCTACCTAACTTAGCACCACCTGGTGCACTAACCAAAATACAGGGGGTGGTCCGCCCAGGTCTTACCTAGTGTGTATAGACAGTAAATACAAAGGGTTATGTATGCCCGCGGGCCTCTTGCCTAAGCATTTCCTAGGTGCCTTCCCCCCTGGGAACAAAAACAGAATACAAACGTAAGTAAACAATTTCAATAATCAAAAACACTGCCTCCTATGGGGACACACATACCTTAGAAGCAGCGGCTAGAAAGTACTTAACAAAAACCTTTCTCTCAGCAAAACCAACACAGCACATACTAAATCTCTTAACAACACAGGACACACTAATTATCTCCCTCTGAGAAACAACCAACATATGATATAACCCTTAGCTCTCTCTCTTACAAAGGAACACTGGCTTTTATAGCTGGAGAAGGAGTCTGTAATGATGAGGGGGCGGGGTCAGCTCCAATTAGCAATGGGACCGACCATTCAGCTGCTTGGGGGAATTTTTAAGAAGCCATCCTGAAACACAAACATACAAACAAAACCACAACACAGAAACCGGGGAACGTAACAGGAGGACAGAAGATGGCTATCTCAAGGCCATCAGGCTGTTAAATAGCCATTACTAGCCGGCYTCCACCCAGTACCCTGCCCTGAACTTAGTCACTGTCACTAGCCGGCTACCACCCAGTTACTCAACCCTGCACCTTAGAGGCTGCTGCCCTATGTACATAGACATGGAATCACTGGTCACTTTAATAATGTTTACATACTGTTTTACTAATTTCATATGTATATACTGTACTCTAGTCAATATTTATATATTTCCTAATTCCATTCTTTTACTTTGAGAATTGTGTATATTGTTGTGAATTTTTAGATACTACTGCACTGTTGGAGCTAGGAACACAAGCATTTCGCTGCACCCACAATAATATCTGCTATATTTGCGTATATGACCAATAACATTTGATTTGATTTGAAGGGTTAGTCATTCAAAAATCATGTCAATCCCTATTATTTCACACAGAGTGAATCCATGTAGCTAATTATGTGATTTGCTAAGACACATTTTACTCCCGAACTAATATAGGCATGCCTAAACAAAGGGGGTGAACACTATTGCAATGACTATATTTGAGTTATTTGATTTGTATTCATTTTTAAACATTTGTAGAATTTTCTTTTCACTTTGACATTATGGAGTATTTTGTGTAGATCAATGACAAAAATAAACCACTATTAAATATATTTCAATCCCACTTTGTGAAGAAAAACATTTTGAAAAAATCCAAGGGTGTGAATACTTATGATACCCACTGTATTTATTTAACTGGGCAAGTCAGTTAAGAACAAATTCTTATTTACAATGACGGCCTACCCCGGCCAAACCCTAACCTGGACGAAGCTGGGCCAATTGTGCGCCGCCCTACTGTATGGGACTCCCAATCACGGCCGGTTGTGATACAGCCTGGAATCGAATCAGAATCTGTAGTGACGCCTCTAGCACTGAGATGCCGTGCCTTAGACCGTGCCTGCGCCACTCGGGAGCCCGAATGTATGTGTTGTATTATGAAGTTAATAACATATCAAATTGCCTTAGTTTGAGAAGATTGTTCCCTGATAATACAAAATTACATTTCATACCCTTAATCCTGTTGGCCCAACTAACTGCATAGGAGTCGTAACATGCAGTGATACCCACGAATGGGAGGTAGCTAAATGTGGGTATCTTACCATAATATAACCCACAGACATGCATAGACCTTAATGAAAATCATAATTAGACTTTGCCACCCAAAGTGGACAAATATGTGAAATATGGCATGCTGGCCCATGGACTCATTCATGTCTGGTGTGTTGGACTGCTCATCACACATTGGAAAGCTATTGGGGTGTGGTATGAGGTCATAGTCACAATGAAATCAACTGCTTTAGAGTTTGTTTTAAATATTATATGCTACATGACCGTGAAATACTGCATTCAAATAGAATAGGCATCATACATTTAATCATTACACATAATGCTTATTTTCTTAAATTAAATTAGGCTACCTTACTTTAGATTGTAACATTATCAAATCTCAAGATGTTCGGTTTGATGCGTGGGTCTGGCTCATGGACTAGGTTTATATAGGCCACACACAGATAATCAGTCAGCAAAATGACGTTTAACTGAAAAGGCACTTGCTCAACTATTTGTAGACGGCCAAGGCGCTTGTAGCTGCACCGCCTGTATAGGCCTAAAACAATCGTGCATTTTATTTTTTTAAGTGTAGGCCAATAGACTAGTCCTATAGGCTTACATTTAAATATAACTTATTTAGATTTGATTTAAACAATATGAAAATAAATACATAAAAAATTAATTAATTAACTCATATAGCCTGTAGTCATCATAAGCAAAGCCTATGAAACAATTAGATGACTGTGATGGTCTATACGAAGAAATTACTCAACTGAACAGAAAAATATATATCCGCATATAGGCCTAAATTTAGTAAAATATGCCTACCTAAATAAATCCGAAACTATGTTTGATATTTTTGTTGATTGATCAGTGAACCCGCTTAAAAACTTAATCCAAAAACATCCCACGAATGAACTTTTCAAAATCACTTTCCCCTAATCCTAATTTGCATATAAGAAAATGCGCGGACGTCAAAGGAGCAGGGATCTGTATGGTTTTAAAGGGTCAGACGAGGGGTTAGTTGGGGACAATAACCCCACATGAAAAGTTAGATAGCGACCGTCTGGATTAGTAATGCAAATGCCAATTTTATCAATGGCTAGAGTCCTTAATCTTTGGATCCTCTCACCTTTTTTATTTTCTGGTATCTCAAAATGTCATCGCATTCAATGGAAATGCGCTTGGTTTTGTTAGGTAAAACGTGTATCCGATTCTCACAAACTAGAGCAGCACTTCGGTGAAATGTTAACTTGAAATTGGCATGAAGTTTTCACGTCATATTAGGCCTATATATTACAACAGCAGGCGATTCAATGACATTTTCAAAGGCCTGAATTAAGTGACCGATTAATTCGCTGACTTCAGTAGGCTACAATGCAACTGTTGGCATTCTTATGTAGGGATAATGTCATCATTTTGAGGAAGGATGTTGTCAATAATGCGCAACGGCTTTAATTTGCAACTTCATTCTGCAAACGTTTAGGCTACATGATGAGAGTGCAGTTACTAGATTTAGCTCTAAACCTATTCTTATCTTTTGATCAATGCATCAAACGTTTAAAACATCGAAATGTATTAACATGTCTTTACACTACCTTAACATTTCTTGAAATTCTATAAATGTTCACTGGGCAATTTTTTTATATTTTTAAATAAACAATTGCGTTTTAGGTAGGCTATAGTCATTCATGCACATAAATTCAAACTTTTCCCTCGATTTGTATTAGGCAAATCAAATGCCATCTTTTTAAAAACTAATTTTCGAATAAAATGTCTTCATTGTTTAAAGGGATGTTTTTAACAGGCCTAACCACTCCCAAAACAATCAACGTTAATACTTTCGATACCTAATTAATATGGATCTTATAGAGATGGAAATGTTAGTGAATTTGTTGTTTGGAAATTTGTTAGTGAATTGATTAGGTTAGCCTATTCGTATATTGAGCAGTGTTTAGCCTATCTGATGTTTTAAAAACAATTTTCCTCACTTGTAGGCCTATTTATAATACTGTTCTCTCTTATACATTTAGTTTAGGTTAAGCCAATTCAAATTCGTTGTAGTAGGTTTATATTTTCTTTTAAATCAGAAGTTGGAAATTATCTTTGGGGAAACTGAGCATCTGGAAAATGTCAAATGATATACATACTTCAACACTGATTTTCAAACATTGGGATGTTAATTAGTCATAGCCTATGCGTCTTTTTCGAAGGACGAACGTTGATTAAATCGGACGTGGCATTTGTAAAACCAGGCTAACTTCCTAAAAAACACACATCTCAAGAAATCCCACAGTATCCAAATAATATCTCGTGTTTGCTCTAAGAAGATAATACCAGTACTGTTAGCCTATCAGTTACCGGCCGCTGTATCAAACTCTTTCAAGATAGTGAGTAAATGAAATTTTCAGGGTGCAAACTCCGCCAGATGAGTCGATTTCAGCCGGTTTAATATTACTTCACTTTATCCTGAATCCTTCAGAAGGCCGCGGGCATGGAGAGTGAGTTCGGACCGACTCTTCCCTGGTTGCTATTTGTCTGCGCGAGGCCCAGGGTGCCCTTTTGATCATTTCAATCTCTCCTTGGTGCGCTCCTTCTGATTGGTCGAGGGAGTAAGACGGGGAAAATCTTTAATTAAGTAGATAATCTCTTGTTGGGATGAGAGTGGGTCCATTTCAGAGCCCCCCTCTAGTGAGTCCCACATGAGTATCTTAGCATATACAGACAGTGTTGATTGGGGTTGTGTATGTATGTAGTGTAGTAGCTCTCACTATATCATCTATCCTAATTTAGAGAGCTGCTGAATGTGCATGCCATCCCTCTATCCTCTCTCATCTCTTCTGTCAGGATGTTCATGCATTTGGAGGTCTGTTACTATATCTTCATTTTGATGACTCACATGACAAGGTCCTGCTTCAGCTGGTGAGTTTCAACTATTTTGGACTCTTTGTTATTGCCTCATCCATCCAAAGCAATGGATGTGATAGGAAGGTTGTTCATTAAGTATTGTACATAGGCTTATTGGAATAGAGAAATAATTCAATGATTTTGATGGTGAAAGGTTTTTCTATTTACTAATCAAATAAAAAAGTTAGTTTAAGTTTTTACCTTTGAAAATGGTTTACCAATTTGGCTTTTTGATTTTCCTTTATGAGAATGTACGGATGGAAAAGTATTACATATTGACAATTCAATATTGTCCTGTAATTCTTGTAATGTTTATTACTCATTAATCTACTTTCATCTCAGTCTATTTTACTGAGGATTTTTTTGTTTTGTTTAGGTCTTTTGGATATAACCTACCCAAAAATGTCACTTTAACACTATGGTTCTTGACCAGCAGGCCAGGGTTTAATTCATTTGGGAGACAAGGATTTAGAGGAATGATATGGTTTAGAACCATGTTATTATATGTTTTAGGACTGCGTTATTTAAAATAGATAATGATGCTTTAGTACCATATTATTAAATGCTATTAAAGATACCTAATGAGAGATGTTAAGTGAGGGAGCTGTGGAATTCCTGCCCTTGCTGAAGGACACTTAATTCCCAGAGTTAATAAGCTGTCTCCTCTTCCAGGTCAGTGAATAATTTCCTGATGACTGGACCTAAGGTAAGCCAACATTCTTTTGATCTTCTGCCCAGATCCCATTTTCCCTTCCCTCCTTCCCTCCCTAAAAAGAGAGCAAAAACCACCCTGTGAGGATCTCTTACAAAACCTCACTCCGAAGACATTATTGCGTTACGTTACTCTCTTTCTCCCTCTCTGTTTCTATCTATAGACAGCATCTCATTTTCTCCACAATGAGAGTTTATGGTTCATATACATATGCATTTTCATCATTTATTTGTTGTAACAACAGCAAGAGTGTAACTTAGCAGTGTTATGCTGGCCTTTTGGGTTCACTCCATATTTGTATCTAATGCACTTGACCCTACTGAGGCTAAGAAGCTTTGAATGTCCATGGGTTGAGATAGTAGAGGTGGAGAGTTATTGGGTTCAGTGTGTATAGAGGCAGTGGCAGGAGAGGACCTGGAAAGGGTTTTGGTCAATTTAATTTATTTTTCAGTCAATTTAGGAAGTTAACTGAAATTCCAATTCCAATTTTACCCATGAGAGGCAATGGAGGCAGTAGAGGCACAAGAGGTCCCAAGATTGAGTGTGTATCGCACAGGAGGCTGTTGGTGAAGGGATGAGAGCTCATAATAATGTCTGGAATGGAGTGACTGGAATGGTATACCGTTCCATTCATTTTGTTCCAGCCATTACTATAAGTCCTCCTCCCCAATTAAGGCGCCACCAGCCACCTGTGGTATAGAGACCATGGAGGCAGTAGAGGTCCCTTGGTTGATAGAGCTAGACTAGAGGCAGGAAAGGCAGTAGAGATCTCTCTGTGTTGAGTGGGAATAAACTAGAGGCAGTAGAGGCAGGAAAGGCAGTGCTGGCATGTGCTGTGCTGTGGTGGGTGGTCATCATTATCCCACCAGACCCCAGTGAGAAGCAGAGAGGTGGTGGCTCAGTCTCTCAACAGGCCACTTGAGACATATCATTCACACAGTCTCAACAAGGACCAGAGAGCTGGGCGAACAAGCCAAGTGGACATGGTGAACATGTAAAGAATAGGGCTTGGGATTCTTAACTCACTCAGGGGTTGTGAATCATGTTCAAAAAGTTGAATTCATATTGTATAAATACTTTTTTGGTCAATTTTGGTTGCTAACCGAAGCTAATGTTTATTAGTATTGTTACAACAAAAACTAAGTTAATACACTAGGAATTTTGGGGTTATAGAACTAAATGTCTCTAGAATTTGTGGCTTTTCATGATTGAACCTATTCAGTTTTTAGTATATTGTACCATCACATATGCCATGATGATATACTCTGTGTTCCTCCAGGCTTACCTGATTTACTCCAGCAGCGTAGCAGCCGGGGCGCAGAGCGGCATCGAGGAGTGCAAGTACCAGTTTGCCTGGGACCGATGGAACTGCCCTGAGAGAGCCCTGCAGCTGTCCACACACAGAAGCCTCCGCAGCGGTAAGCGCCAATGATCCAGGCTCCATTGGAATTCAGAATTCCACTTTGGAACTTTGGAATTTCAATTAGAAAGTTTGGAGAATTTGGGAATTTCTGTTGTGCTGCCCAAATTACTCCCTCTTTTTCTGCCTAAATGACACTATTCTCCATATAGTGCACTATTGTTGACCAGACCAAATCTAGGGCACTATATGGTCAAAAGTAGTGCACTATATGCTTACTAGGGAATAATTTGATTTGCCCTTTAATAACAGTCCGGCTTTAAGTCACAGATAGGCCCATCCAGATCAAGGAGGAAGGACTCTTTCTAGAAAGTGAGATGGCGTTTGTTTGTTTGTTTAGTCAGGAGATTCATCAGTCAAAAGGATCGTTACAGCAACCCCACGGCCGCTACGGTTCCCTCACCCAATACAACACCAACCCCACGGTCACACTGGCCAAAACAAACACTACTAATCCAATTCACAACATCCTACTGAGCCTCCCATCGACGGGACCCTGCTCAGAGGCCTTGTGAAAACATGGCACCCCAATGGCAATTAGAGGCAATGTGTTAATTACCAGGAGAGATAGGAGATAAAGGATACTGTGGAGTGAGAGGCGTTGAAATAGAAGCCCCACTCTAAAGATAAGGGTTAGGGTCACAGGCTAGAGGAGAGGAATGACCTATTCAGAGGAAGGCATTCCTGAGTACAGAAGGCATTCCTGAGTGCATTTTAAAATGTCTCTCTCACCCAAAGCAAACAGAGCGACAGCGCTTGTCCTTGACATCAGTTCAGTAATCATTGCTATTATAATATAATAATATATCATCTGTTTTTTCCACAGCGAACAGGGAGACAGCGTTTGTCCATGCCATCAGTTCAGCAGGAGTCATGTACACTCTGACGAGGAACTGCAGTCTGGGGGACTTTGACAACTGTGGCTGTGATGACACCAGGAATGGACAGCGGGGTAAGAGAAGATTTTAAAAAATCCACACACAGATCATTGCAAGACACGCATAGATGACCAGCTGATGTACATACTGTGTTATAGTTATGTGATGGGATTCGGTTGTAGGCAAAACAACATTTAAATTATTTTTTCAAGTACTTTGGAAATAATTCCCTTCCACGTATTTCCGTCACAAATGGTGAGCCACCCTCTCGTACAGACAAACTCCTGCTTGTGTCCCCAGTAGGTAGGAGGGTGGGGGGGTGGGGTGGGGGGGGGGGGCTGCTGCAGTGAACTGATGGTTGTGGTTATGTTTACAGGGGGTACAGGCTGGCAGTGGGGGGGCTGCAGTGACAACGTGGGGTTCGGTGAGGCCATCTCCAAGCAGTTTGTTGATGCGCTGGAGACGGGCCAGGACGCACGGGCCGCCATGAACCTCCACAACAACGAGGCTGGACGCAAGGTACAGTATTTACTTTACTTTGAACTTTTACTCTTACCATTATTTACTATATTCTCTATGTTCCCTGACTGTGACACATACAGTAAGGCATCCGTAAAAACAGTACCCATCTGTCCCCTAAAACATCTGTGAATAAGGACACACAAGGAAATACTGTACTCCTCAGCTTTCCAGATTGATAGTTGCTGTGTGGCGATCTGCTGTGTGATGACCATTCAGGTGCAAATCAGCAGGCGAGTGCTAGGCAACACATTGGTGCTGCAAGGGGTGAGCTATCCCTCGGCACCATACAAAACTTTGATGATATAGTGAAATATTATCATAATTCCAGATAGATATAGAGCTTGGCTTTCAGGGTGTTCTGAACTCCAGATCATGTTGAGATTAAATCAGTGAGATTGCCATAGGGGGGAGCTCTTGTAGTTCAAGCTGGAGGGCCAGATGGCCTGTCTGATATTTGCTTTTCCCACTCGGCCCCCCAACCGACCGACTGCTCAATGTAAAGTACCTTTTGAATAATTTTTTTATTTCTCAACCTGCCCAGTGAGAATTACAGCTTACAGCAAGCGTACCACCCAAGCGTCCCCTTTCACGTCCCCATAAGTGAGGTGCCACTCGTCCTCCAATAACCACAGTGTGTTCGCTGTACCAGAAGGGCCTATTTACCAGTTACTGAATGTCCTTTATTATGACAAGACTTGAGTTGCAAGATCTCAGGATCACTGGTGCTACTTCTTAATTAGAGTATCCCATGGTTCCACACACTGCAGACGGGGGCCAGTATTATGCCTGCCTGCTCTCTTTAAATACGTTTTTAGTTTCATTCTTGCAATAAGCATCCAACATTTATTCTGTTGGTCTTTGTGTGGCCCCTGAGGAGTCCATAGTCAGGGATGAAGGACCACAGGCGAGAGAATGCAGTGGTCTTTGTTTACCCCGCCTAGGAGCCCTCCTGTTGGGCCCTCGCTGCCCCTCCGAACCCCATGGCACCTGGAGCATCATTGTAACAAAAAAAATACCAGAGAAAAAAAGAAAAACTCACCCCTTCTTCATTTTGACACTCAATAGACTCCCCGTAGTCTCTTCATTGGTTCTTCTCATGGCAGAAAACATGTTGACAATGGCCTTGCTAAATAAATACTCCTCTCACTCCAGGAGGGACACAGTCAGTGTCTCGATGTGAAACTTTGATTTGGCCCTCACCTCGCGAGAAAGCTCTTCCCCTCCCCGTAAAGAAACGTTCCTTTTGAACCGACATCTGTTAACATATGTGTCGGGGTGAAGTCAGGAAATATTGAGGGGGATCACAAAAGCTGACAAAAACTTGAGCATGAACCTTGAACCTATCCTTTCTCCCCTTAGTGAATTCATCCTCTTTTTGTCAAGTGGGAAGGCTTGAGCGTACAATGGGTTCATTTGACAACACATCAATCAAGAGCCAATGGTCTTCACATTACACAACTGATTCTTTGAAACAAAACCATGCTCAGCCACACACACATACAAAACTGATTTCCTGAGACCAAATCAATGAACTTCTCATTTGCATGTTGCTGCTTTAAAGCGCAACTGAAGGCAATAAACAACTTCTCTAATAGAAAACGACATTAGTCAGAAGCAAAGTTTTGTAAATGAGTTCGTCATGACTTACTTGAGGGTTGGGCTTTCATTTCACAATGCTTACTTTCCCACTAACAAGAGATACACAGCTGCAGTGATTGCACTCTATCCAATCCTACCGCAGAACACAGATACAGTGAGACAGACATGTTCACATAAGACAACAGGTTGCACATTTTATTTACTTGAGAAATACGGCACCAAATACCTTAGCTAGATGTCAAATTGTGCAAGTTATCTTAGATTCATTCTGACTATTTTGAGAAAGTAATACTGGCTTTGTTCCTATGGCGTCTCATGGGCGACAAAAACATCAGTAACTGGCACATTGAACCACACCCCAAGACTGAAATATTGTTTCTTATAGTGATGAGCAACAGAGAAACATGCTGAATCAGTGTGTTCAGTTGTGCTTTAAAAATAAGTCTCTTTAATGATTTATTTTTCTATACTCCTGTTTCAGCTGGTATTTGCCTAGTGCTTACATTTATTTTATTTAACCTTTATTTAACTAGGCAAGTCATTTCAGAACAAATTCTACATAATAATTATATGGCAACAATAGGTTATTTCTGGAGTTTACAGAGTATTTACTTTATGTAATGTTATTATAATTACCATTTTCCAGGTGAATCAGACTGTAGAATAAAGCTTAACCAAAGTCTCCTTCCCTCCCCCCCCTCCACTCCTCTCCTCTCCCTCCACTCATCCCCTCTCCTCTCCCTCCCAGGCGGTGAAAGGAACCATGCAGAAGACATGTAAGTGCCATGGCGTCTCCGGGTCCTGCACCACACAGACCTGCTGGTTACAGCTACCAGAGTTCCGGGAGGTGGGAAACTACTTGAAGGAGAAGTACCACCGAGCCCTGAAGGTATATATTCTTTATTTTTTATGTTAAACAATATTGTTTATAGGCACTTTAAAGGCACTTCACATAAAGTTCCTTCATTTATTAATTCAAGGTGGACCTGCTCCGGGGGGCCGGGAACAGTGCAGCCAGTCGAGGGGCCATCGCAGAGACTTTCAGCTCCTTCTCTCGTAAAGAACTGGTCCACCTGGAGGACTCCCCAGATTACTGCTTGGAGAACCGTACTCTGGGTCTGCCTGGCACGGAGGGCAGAGAATGTCTGAAGAAGGGCAAGAACCTAAACAAGTGGGAGAAGCGGAGCTGCAAGAGGCTGTGTGGGGAGTGCGGTTTAGCCGTGGAGGAGAGGAAGGCGGAGTTGGTGTCGAGTTGCAATTGTAAGTTCCACTGGTGCTGTGCGGTGAAGTGTGAGCAGTGCCGTAAGACGGTGACCAAGTACTTCTGTGTGAAGAAGGGGGGGCAGAGGGGGAAGAACGAGAGTGCTGGGAGCCGTAAGAAGAACCTGAGGCTGAGGAAGAAGCACTGAGCTGCATCCATCTTCCTCACCATCATCATCACTGCCATACATACGCCTTGTCTTCTCACAAGCTGATTTTCACAGACCCTCTCAAACGTTTTTACAACAAGCTTTCTGCTTGTATTCAAAAGACTTAATTGGAAAATAATTTATTGAATAAGTCAAGTATTGTTGTTATCCCAATCAAATGTTTAATAGTGGGGTAGAAAATGTGTGTAAAAAAAACATGTAGATAAAACTACATGATAGAGAAAAAATAGAGGGAAACTATTAGTTGTGTAGAACTGATGGTATAAATGGTATACATATATTTAAAAGTATTTTTTTTAAACTTTTCCCCCCAATTATATATATTATTATAAGTCATTGGGCATTTAAAGCATGTTAAATACGGCCACACTCAATAATCTCCTTCATACCTGATATCTTGAACAACTCTTCCTTAATGGTCCGTCAACGGTAAACCTCAACAGCATCTTATTTATTGTCATAAGTACCACCAATGAGCTACGCCATTTCCGATTGGTCAGTTTATCAAACATTCCTTCCAGTCATGATGACCAAGCTCTCTCTACCTGTGACAGTGCCTGAGATCGAAGCATCCCAGTAGTTTGTTCAAGCATGTATCACAACAGATATTCAGATTATAGGTTTGAAAAACAAGAAGAGACTTCGGGGTGCATTCCTCTCGTCCAATCCCTTGCCCTGCCCTCCCCAGCCCAGCCTTACCTTGAGGATGTATTTAATTGTAAATAAAATGAAGCACTTTGTTCGGTATATTGTTTATTTATTGCACAGTTTTTTCCTTAGTTTTTGCTTTATTCATAGTTGCTTTCATGGTTGTTATTATTTTCTATAAAACCTTTGTAATTAAAGAAGTATAATCTACAACTCCCCTATTATATGAATTTATTGAGCATGCCAATCACCCGTTTCACATTTCACATCCATTCATTTCAGAAGTGTTGAATTCATTTCAGAAGTGTTGAAATCGAATGCACGATTCTTTCCTATATTCCTGCCGTGTGACATATAAAACACCAATGTTCAGCAGTGGTA